>NW_027476008.1:0-22820 GCF_051020985.1 Nomia melanderi | reverse complement strand
TTTTATATAGTTTTATATAGTTTTATATACTTTTATATAGTTTTATATAGTTTTATATAGTTTTATAGGGTTCTATAGAGCTTTATATAGGTTTTTATAGTGTTGTTAGTTTTATATAGTTTTATATAGTTTGATGTAATTTCATATAGTTTTATATAGTTTTATATAGTTTTGTACAGTTTTATATAGTAGTATATAGTTTTATATAGTTTTATTAGTTTTATATAGTTTTATATAATTTTGTATAGTTTTATATAGAACTATATAGTTTTATGTAGTTTTATTAGTTTTATATAGTTTTATATAGCTTATATAGTTTTGTATAGTTTTAGATAGTTTTGTTAGTTTTGTATAGTTTTATATAGTTTTATATAGTTTTATATAGTGTTATATAGTTTTATATAGTTTTATTTGTTTTATATCCTTTTATATAGTTTTATATAGTTTTATATAGTTTTATATAGTTTTGTTAGTTTTGTATTGTTTTATATAGTTTTAGATAGTGTTATATTGTGTTATATAGTTTTATATAGTTTTATTTGTTTTATATCCTTTTATATAGTTTTATATAGTTTTATATAGTTTTGTATAGTTTTATATAGTACTATATAGTTTTATATAGTTTTATATAGATTTATATAGTTTTATATAGTTTTGTATAGTTTTAGATAGTTTTGTTAGTTTTGTATAGTTTTATATAGTTTTATATAGTTTTATATAGTGTTATATAGTTTTGTATAGTTTTATTGGTTTTATATCCTTTTATACAGTTTTATATAGTTTTATATAGTTTTCTCTAGTTTTATAGTGTTTTATATAGTTTTATATAGTTTTGTTAGTTTTATATGGTTTTATATAGTTTTATATAGTTCTACATAGTTTTATTAGCTTTATATAGTATTATTAGCTTTACATAGTTTTATACAGTTTGATATAATTTTATATAGTTTTGTATAGTTTTATATAGTACTATATAGTTTTATATACTTTTATATAGATTTATAAAGTTTTATATAGTTTTGTTAGTTTTGTATTGTTTTATATAGTTTTAGATAGTGTTATATTGTGTTATATAGTTTTATAGGGTTCTATAGAGTTTTATATAGGTTTTTATAGTTTTGTTAGTTTTATATAGTTTTATATAGTTTGATGTAGTTTCATATAGTTTTATATAGTTTTATATAGTTTTGTACAGTTTTATATAGTAGTATATAGTTTTATATAGTTTTATTAGTTTTATATAGTTTTATATAATTTTGTATAGTTTTATATAGAACTATATAGTTTTATATAGTTTTATTAGTTTTATATAGTTTTATATAGCTTATATAGTTTTGTATAGTTTTAGATAGTTTTGTTAGTTTTGTATAGTTTTATATAGTTTTATATAGTGTTATATAGTTTTATATAGTTTTATTTGTTTTATATCCTTTTATATAGTTTTATATAGTTTTATATAGTTTTATATAGTTTTGTTAGTTTTGTATTGTTTTATATAGTTTTAGATAGTGTTATATTGTGTTATATAGTCTTATATAGTTTTATTTGTTTTGTATAGTTTTATATAGTACTATATAGTTTTATATAGTTTTATATAGATTTATATAGTTTTATATAGTTTTGTATAGTTTTAGATAGTTTTGTTAGTTTTGTATAGTTTTATATAGTTTTATATAGTTTTATATAGTGTTATATAGTTTTATTGGTTTTATATCCTTTTATACAGTTTTATATAGTTTTATATAGTTTTCTCTAGTTTTATAGTGTTTTATATAGTTTTATATAGTTTTGTTAGTTTTATATGGTTTTATATAGTTTTATATAGTTCTACATAGTTTTATTAGCTTTATATAGTATTATTAGCTTTACATAGTGTTATATAGTTTCATATAATTTTATATAGTTTTGTATAGTTTTATATAGTACTATATAGTTTTATATACTTTTATATAGATTTATAAAGTTTTATATAGTTTTGTATAGTTTTATATAGTTTTGTTAGTTTTGTATTGTTTTATATAGTTTTAGATAGTGTTATATTGTGTTATATAGTTTTATATAGTTTTATTTGTTTTATATCCTTTTATATAGTTTTATATAGTTTTATATAGTTTTGTATAGTTTTATATAGTACTATATAGTTTTATATAGTTTTATATAGATTTATAAAGTTTTATATAGTTTTGTATAGTTTTATATAGTTTTGTTAGTTTTGTATTGTTTTATATAGTTTTACATAGTTTTATATAGTTTTATATAGTTTTATATAGTTTTATTTGTTTTATATCCTTTTATATAGTTTTATGTAGTTTTATATAGTTTTATATAGTTTTATATAGTTTTGTTAGTCTTATATAGTTTTATTTGTTTTATATCGATTTATATAGTTTTATATAGTTTTATATAGTTTTGTTAGTTTTATATAGTTTTATATAATTTTATATAGTTTTATGTAGTTTTATATAGTTTTATAGAGTTTTATTTAGTTTTACATAGTCTAATATAGTTTTATTAGTTTTATATAGTTTTACATAGTTCTATAGAATTTTATATAGGTTTGTATAGTTTTGTTAGTTTTATATAGTTTTATATAGTTTGATATAATTTGATATCGTTTTATATAGTTTTATATAGTTTTGTATAGTTTTATATAGTAGTATATAGTTTTATATTGTTTTATATACCTTTATATATTTTTGTATAGTAGTATATAGTTTTATATAGTTTTATTAGTTTTATATAGTTTTATATAGTTTTGTACAGTTTTATATAGTACTATATAGTTTTATATAGTTTTATTTGTTTTACATCCTTTTATATAATTTTATATAGTTTTATATAGTTTTGTTAGTTTTATATAGTTTTATATAGTTTTATATAGTTTTGTTAGTTTTATATAGTTTTATATAGTTTTGTTAGTTTTATATAGTTTTATATAGTTTTGTTAGTTTTATGTAGTTTTATATAGTTTTGTTAGTTTTATATAGTTTTATATAGTTCTGTTAGTTTTATATAGTTTTATTAGTTTTATATCGTTTTATATAGTTTTATATAGTTTTATATAGTTTTGTTAGTTTTATATAGTTTTATATAGTTTTATATAGTTTTATATAATTTTATATAGTTTTATGTAGTTTTATATAGTTTTATAGAGTTTTACTTAGTTTTATATAGTTTTGTTAGTTCTATATAGTTTTATATAGTTTTATATATTATTATATAGTTTTATATAGTTTTATATAGTTTTATATAGTTCAATAGAGTTTTATATAGGTTTATATAGTTTTATATAGTTTTATATAGTTTTATATAGTTTTATATAGTTTTATATAGTTTTATATAGTTTTATATAGTTTTATATAGTTTTGTATAGTTTTATATAGTTTTGTTAGCTTTGTATAGTTTTATATAGTTTTGTATAGTTTTATATAGTTTTGTATAGTTATATATAGTTTTGTTAGCTTTGTATAGTTTTATGTAGTTCTATATAGTTTTATATAGTGTTATGTAGTTTTATATAGATTTATATAGTACTATGTAGTTTTATATAGTTTTATATAGTTTTGGTAGTTATATATATATTTATATCCTTTTATAAAGTTTTATATAGTTTTTTTTTTATATCCTTTTCTATAGCTTTATATAGTTTTATATAGTTTTGTTAGTTTTATATAGTTTTATATAGTTTTATATAGTTTTATATACTTTTATATACTTTTATATAGTTTTATATAGTTTTATATAGTTTTATAGGGTTCTATAGAGTTTTATATAGGTTTGTATAGTTTTCATAGTTTTATATAGTTTCATATAGTTTGATGTAGTTTCATATAGTTTTATATAGTTTTATATAGTTTTGTATAGTTTTATATAGTACTATATAGTTTTATATAGTTTTATATAGATTTATAAAGTTTTATATAGTTTTGTATAGTTTTATATAGTTTTGTTAGTTTTGTAGTGTTTTATATAGTTTTACATAGTTTTATATAGTGTTATATAGTTTTATATAGTTTTATTTGTTTTATATCCTTTTATATAGTTTTGTATAGTTTTATATAGTACTATATAGTTTTATATAGTTTTATATAGATTTATAAAGTTTTATATAGTTTTGTATAATTTTATATAGTTTTGTTAGTTTTGTATTGTTTTATATAGTTTTACATAGTTTTATATAGTGTTATATAGTTTTATATAGTTTTATTTGTTTTATATCGTTTTATATAGTTTTATACAGTTTTGTTAGTTTTATATAGTTTTATATAGTTTTGTTAGTTTTATATAGTTTTATATAGTTTTATTAGTTTTATATAGTTATATAATTTTGTATAGTCTTATATTGTACTATATAGTTTTATATAGTTTTGTTAGTTTTATATAGTTCTATATAGTTTTATATAGCTTTATATAGTTTTATATAGTTTAATATAGTTTTATATTATTATATATAGTTTTATATAGTTTTAAATAATTTTATATAGTTTTAGATAGTGTTATATTGTGTTATATAGTTTTATATAGTTTTATTTGTTTTATATCCTTTTATATATTTTTATATAGTTTTATATAGTTTTGTTAGTTTTATATAGTTTTATATAGTTTTATATAGTATTATATAGTTTTGTTAGTTTTATATGGTTCTATATAGTTTTATACAGTTTTATATAGTTTTATATAGTTTTGGTAGTTTTATATAGTTTTGTTAGTTTTATATAGTTTTATATAGTCTTATATAATTCTATAGAGTTTCATATAGTTTTGTTAGTTTTATGTAGTTTTACATAGTTTTGTATAGTTTTATATAGTTTTATATAGTTTTAAATAGTTTTATATAGTTTTATATAATATTATATAGTTTTATGTATTTTTATACAGTTTTATTAGGTTTATATAGTTTTATATAGTTTTATATAGTTTTATATAGTTTTGTTAGTTTTATATGGTTCTATCTAGTTTTATACAGTTTTATATACTTTTATATAGTTTATTGTAGTTTTATATAATTTTATGGAGTTTTGTATGGTTTCATGTAGATTTTTATAGTTTTATATAGTTTTCATAGTTTAGTATAGTTTTATATAATTTTATTAGGCTTATATAGTTTTTCACAGTTTTATATAAAGTTTATATAGTTTTGTATAGATTCATATAATTTTATTAGTTTGACATAGTTTTATATATTTATATATAGTTGTACATAGTTTTATATAGTTTTACATAATTTTATATAGATTTATATAGTTTTATTTAGTTTTACATCGTTTTACATAGTTTTATATAATTTTACGTAGTTTTATATAGATTTATATAGTTTTATATAGTTACATATAGTTTTATATAGTTTTATATAGTTAATGTTGTTTTACATAGTGTTATATAGATTTATATAGATTTACATAGTTTTATATAGTGTACATAGTGTTATATAGATTCATATAGTTTTATATAGTTTTATATAGTTGTACCAAGTTTCATACAGTTTTATATAGTTTTATATAGTTTTATATAGTTTTATATTGTTTTGTTAGTTTTGTATAGTTTTATATAATTTTACATAGTTTTATTAGCTTTATATAGTTTTATATAGTCTTATAAGGTTTTATATAGTTTTGTTAGTTTTATATAGTTTTATACAGTTTTATATAGTTTTATATCGTTTTGTATAGTTTTATTAGTTTTATAGAGTTTTATATAGTTTTATATAGTTTTGTTAGTTTTATATAGTTTTATATAGTTTTATATAGTTTTATATAGTTTTATATACTTTTATATAGTTTTATATAGTTTTATATAATTTTATAGGGTTCTATAGAGTTTTATATAGGTTTGTATAGTTTTGATAGTTTTATATAGTTTCATATAGTTTGATGTAGTTTCATATAGTTTTATATAGTTTTATATAGTTTTGTATAGTTTTATATAGTACTATATAGTTTTATATAGTTTTATATAGATTTATAAAGTTCTATATAGTTTTGTATAGTTTTATATAGTTTTGTTAGTTTTGTAGTGTTTTATATAGTTTTACATAGTTTTATATAGTGTTATATAGTTTTATATAGTTTTATTTGTTTTATATCATTTTATATAGTTTTGTATAGTTTTATATAGTACTATATAGTTTTATATTGTTTTATATAGATTTATAAAGTTTTATATAGTTTTGTATAGTTTTATATAGTTTTGTTAGTTTTGTATTGTTTTATATAGTTTTACATAGTTTTATATAGTGTTATATAGTTTTATATAGTTTTATATGTTTTATATCGTTTTATATAGTTTTATATAGTTTTGTTAGTTTTATATAGTTTTATATAGTTTTGTTAGTTTTATATAGTTTTATATAGTTTTATTAGTTTTATATAGTTATATAATTTTGTATAGTCTTATATTGTACTATATAGTTTTATATAGTTTTGTTAGTTTTATATAGTTCTATATAGTTTTATATAGCTTTATATAGTTTTATATAGTTTAATATAGTTTTATATTATTTTATATAGTTTTATATTGTTTTAAATAATTTTATATAGTTTTAGATAGTGTTATATTGTGTTATATAGTTTTATATAGTTTTATTTGTTTTATACCCTTTTATATATTTTTATATAGTTCTATATAGTTTTGTTAGTTTTATATAGTTTTATATAGTTTTATATAGTTTTATATAGTTTTATATAGTTTTGTTAGTTTTATATGGTTCTATATAGTTTTATACAGTTTTATATAGTTTTATATAGTTTTGGTAGTTTTATATAGTTTTGTTAGTTTTATATAGTTTTATATAGTCTTATATAAATCTATAGAGTTTCATATAGTTTTTTTAGTTTTATATAGTTTTACATAGTTTTATATAGTTTTATATAGTTTTATATAATATTATATAGTTTTATGTATTTTTATACAGTTTTATTAGGTTTATATAGTTTTATATAGTTTTATATAGTTTCATATAGTTTTATATAGTTTTATATAGTTTTATATAGTTTTATATAGTTTTATAGAGTTTTATATAGTTTTATATAGTTTTATATAGTTTTATATAGTATTATATAGTTTTACATAGTTTTATTAGCTTTATATAGTTTTATATAGTTTTATATAGTTTTATATAGTTTTATATAGTTTTGTTAGTTTTATATAGTTTTATATAGTTTTATATAGTTTTATATAGCTTTGTTAGTTTTATATAGTAGTATATAGTTTTATATAGTTTTATTAGTTTTATATAGTTTTATATAATTTTGTATAGTTTTATATAGAACTATATAGTTTTATATAGTTTTGTATAGTTTTACACAGTACTATATTGTTTTATATAGTTTTATTAGTTTTATATAGTTATATAATTTTGTATAGTCTTATATTGTACTATATAGTTTTATATAGTTTTGTTAGTTTTATATAGTCTTATATAGTTTTATATAGCTTTATATAGTTTTATATAGTATTATATAGTTTTATATAGTTTTATTTGTTTTATATCCTTTTATATAGTTTTATATAGTTTTATATAGTTTTGTCAGTTTTATATAGTTTTATTAGTTTTATATCGTTTTATATAGTTTTATATAGTTTTATATAGTATTATATAGTTTTATATAGTTTTATTTGTTTTATATCCTTTTATATAGTTTTATATAGTTTTATATAGTTTTGTCAGTTTTATATAGTTTTATTAGTTTTATATCGTTTTATATAGTTTTATATAGTTTTATATAGTATTATATAGTTTTACATAGTTTTATATAGTTTTATACAGTTTTGTATAGTTTTATATAGTTTTATATAGTTTTGTATAGTTTTATTAGTTTTATAGAGTTTTATATAGTTTTATATAGTTTTGTTAGTTTTATATAGCTTTATATAGTTCTATATAGTTTTACATGGTTTTGTTAGTTTTAAATAGTTTTATATAGTTTTGTTAGTTTTATATAGTTTTATATTGTTTTGTTAGTTTTATATTGTTTTATATAGTTTATATAGTTTTGTATAGTTTTATATAGTTTTGTTAGCTTTGTATAGTTTTATATAGTTTTATATAGTTTTATATAGTGTTATATAGTTTTATATAGTTTTATTTGTTTTATATCCTTTTATATAGTTTTATATAGTTTTATATAATTTTGTTAGTTTTATATAGTTTTATATAGTTTTATTTGTTTTATATCCTTTTATATAGTTTTATATAGTTTTATATAGTTTTGTTAGTTTTATATAGTTTTATATAGTTTTATATAGTTTTATATACTTTTATATAGTTTTATATAGTTTTATATAGTTTTATAGTGTTCAATAGAGTTTTATATAGGTTTGTATAGTTTTGTTAGTTTTATATAGTTTTATACAGTTTGATGTAGTTTCATATAGTTTTATATAGTTTTATATAGTTTTATATAGTTTTATATAGTTTTGTATAGTTTTATATAGTACTATATAGTTTTATATAGTTTTATATAGATTTATAAAGTTTTATATAGTTTTGTATAGTTTTATATAGTTTTGTTAGTTTTGTATAGTTTTATATAGTTTTATATAGTTTTATATAGTGTTATATAGTTTTATATAGTTTTATTTGTTTTATATCCTTTTATATAGTTTTATATAGTTTTATATAGTTTTGTCAGTTTTATATAGATTTATTAGTTTTATATCGTTTTACATAGTTTTATATAGTTTTATATAGTTTTGTTAGTTTTATATGGTTCTATATAGTTTTATATAGTTTTATATACTTTTCTCTAGTTTTATAGTGTTTTATATAGTTTTATATAGTTTTGTTAGTTTTATATGGTTTTATATAGTTTTATATAGTTCTACATAGTTTTATTAGCTTTATATAGTATTATTAGCTTTACATAGTTTTATATAGTTTCATATAGTTTTATATAGTTTTGTATAGTTTTATATAGATTTATAAAGTTTTATATAGTTTTGTATAGTTTTATATAGTTATGTTAGTTTTGTATAGATTTATATAGTTTTATATAGTTTTATATAGTATTATATAGTATTATATAGTTTTATATAGTTTTATATAGTATTATATCGTTTTACATAGTTTTATTAGCTTTATATAGTTTTATGTAGTTGTATATAGTTTTATAGAGTTTTATTTAGTTTTACATAGTTTTATATAGTTTTGTTAGTTTTATATGGTTCTATATAGTTTTATATAGTTTTATATACTTTTCTCTAGTTTTATAGTGTTTTATATAGTTTTATATAGTTTTGTTAGTTTTATATGGTTTTATATAGTTTTATAGAGTTCTACATAGTTTTATTAGCTTTATATAGTATTATTAGCTTTATATAGTTTTATATAGTTTCATAAAGTTTTATATAGTTTTGTATAGTTTTACACAGTACTATATAGTTTTATATAGTTTTATTAGTTTTATATAGTTATATAATTTTGTATAGTCTTATATTGTACTATATAATTTTACATAGTTTTGTTAGTTTTATATAGTCTTATATAGTTTTATATAGCTTTATATAGTTTTATATAGTTTAATATAGTTTTATATTATTTTATATAGTTTTATATAGTTTTGAATAATTTTATATAGTTTTATATAGTTTTAGATAGTATTATATAGTGTTATATAGTTTTATATAGTTTTATTTGTTTTATATCCTTTTATATAGTTTTATATAGTTTTATATAGTTTTGATAGTTTTATGTAGTTTTATATAGTTTTGTTAGTTATATATAGTTTTATATAGTTTTGTTAGTTTTATATAGTTTTATATAGTTTTATATAGTTTTATATAGTATTATATAGTTTTATATAGTTTTATATAGTATTATATAGTTTTACATAGTTTTATTAGCTTTATATAGTTTTATGTAGTTGTATATAGTTTTATAGAGTTTTATTTAGTTTTACATAGTTTTATATAGTTTTACACAGTTCTATAAAGTTTTATATAGGTTTGTATAGTTTTGTTAGTTTTATATAGTTTTATATAGTTTGATATAGTTTGATATAGTTTGATATAGATTTATATAAATTTATAAAGTTTTATATAGTTTTGTATAGTTTTATATAGTTTTGTTAGTTTTGTTAGTTTTATATAGTTTTATATAGTTTTATATAGTTCTACATAGTTTTATTAGCTTTATATAGTATTATTAGCTTTATATAGTTTTATATAGTTTTATATACTTTTATATAGTTTTGTATAGTAGTATATAGTTTTATATAGTTTTATTAGTTCTATATAGTTTTATATAATTTTGTACAGTTTTATATAGTACTATATAGTTTTATATAATTTTATTTGTTTTATAGGGTTCTATAGAGTTTTATATAGGTTTGTATAGTATTGTTAGTTTTATATAGTTTTATATAGTTTGATGTAGTTTAATATAGTTTTATATAGTATTATATAGTTTTGTATAGTTTTATATAGTACTATATAGTTTTATATAGTTTTATATAGATTTATAAAGTTTTATATAGTTTTGTTAGTTTTGTTATTTTTATATAGTTTTATATAGTTTTGTTAGTTTTATATAGTTTTATATAGTTTTGTTAGTTTTATATAGTTTTATATAGTTTTGTTAGTTTTATATAGTTTTATTAGTTTTATATCGATTTATATAGTTTTATATAGTTTTATATAGTTTTGTTAGTTTTATATAGTTTTATATAATTTTATATAGTTTTATTTAGTTTTATATAGTTTTATAGAGTTTTATTTAGTTTTACATAGTTTTATATAGTTTTATTAGTTTTATATAGTTTTACATAGTTCTATAGAGTTTTATATAGGTTTGTATAGTTTTGTTAGTTTTATATACTTTTATATAGTTTGATATAGTTTGATATAGTTTTATATGGTTTTATGTAGTTTTGTATAGTTTTGTATAGTGGTATATAGTTTTATACAGTTTCAGACAGTTATATATAGTTTTATATAGTTTTATATAGTTTTATATAGTTTTATATAGTTTTATATAGGTTTGTTAGTTTTATATAGTTTAATATATAGTTCTATATATAGTTCTATAGAGTTTTATACAGCTTTATATAGCTTTATATGGTTCATATAGTTTTATACAGTTTCAGACAGTTTTATATAGTTTTATATAGTTTTATATAGTTTAATATAGTTTTATATAGTTTTATATAGTTTTATATAGTTCTATAGAGTTTTATACAGTTTTATATAGTTGTATATAGTTCATATAGTTTTATACAGTTTCAGACAGTTTTATATAGTTTTATATAGTTTTATATAGTTTTATATAGTTTTATATAGTTTTATATAGGTTTGTTAGTTTTATATAGTTTAATATATAGTTCTATATATAGTTCTATAGTGTTTTATACAGCTTTATATAGTTTTATATAGTTCATATAGTTTTATACAGTTTCAGACAGTTTAATATAGTTTTATATAGTTTTATATAGTTTTATATAGTTTTATATAGCTTTATATAGTTTTACATACTTTTATATAGTTTTGTTAGTTTTATATAGTTGTATATAGTTTTATAGAGTTTTATATAGTCTTATATAGTTTTATAGTTTTAATAGTTTTATATAGTTTTATATAGTTCATATAGTTTTATACAGTTTCAGACAGTTTTAAATAGTTTTATATAGTTTTATATAGTTTTATATAGTTTTATATAGTTTTATATGGTTTTATATAGTTTTATATAGTTTTCTATATAGTTTTATATAGTTTTATACAGTTTTATTTAGTTTTATATAGTTTTATATAGTTTTATGTAGTTTTATATAGTTTTATTTAGTTTTATATAGTTCTATAGAGTTTTACATAGGTTTATATAGTTTTATATAGTTTTATATAGTTTTATATAGTTCTAGAGAGTTTTGTAAAGCTTTATATAGTTTTGTTAGTTTTATATAGTTTTATATAGTTTTATATAATTTTGTTAGTTTTATATAGTTTTATATAGTTCTATAGAGTTTTATATAGGTTTATAAAGTTTTATATAGTTTTATATAGTTTTATATAGTTTCATATAGTTTTATAAAGTTTTGTTAGTGTTATATAGTTTTATATAGTTTTATACAGTTTTATATAGTTATATAGAGTTTTATATAGGTTTATATAGTTTTGTTAGTTTTATGTACTTTTATATCGTTTTCTAAAATTTATATAGTTTTATATTGTTTTATATAGTTTTATATAGTTTTATATAGTTTTATATAGTTTTATATAGTTTTATATAGTTTTATATAGTTTTATATAGTGTTATAGAGTTTTGTATAGTTTTATATAGTTTTGTTAGATTTATATAGTTTTATATAGTTTTATATAGTTTTACATAGTACTATATAGTTTTATATAGGTTTATATAGTTTTACATAGTTCTATAGAGTTTAATATATATTTACATAGTTTTATATACTTTTATATCGTTTTATATAGTTTTAAATAGTTTTATATAGTTTAATATAGTTTTATATAGTTTTATATCGTTTTATATAGTATTATATAGTTTTATAGAGTTTTATATAGTTTTATATAGTTTTGTTAGTTTTATATAGTTTTATATAGTTTGATATAGTACTATATAGTTTTATATAGTATTATTAGTTTTATATAGTTCTATATAGTTTTATATAGTTTTACATAGTTTTATATTGTTCTATAGAGTTTTATATAGGTTTATATAGTTTTGTTAGTTTTATATAGTTTTATATAGTTTTATATAGGTTTATATAGTTATGTTAGTTTTATATAGTTCTATATAGTTTTACATAGTTTTACATAGTTTTATATAGTTCTATAGAGTTTTATATAGGTTTATATAGTTTTGTTAGCTTTATATAGTTTTATATAGTTTTATATCGTTTTATATAGTTTTAATAGAATTTCACAGTTTTAAATAGTTTTATTTGGCCCTATGTAGTTTGACATAGTTTTATTACTTTTATATAGTTTGACATAGTTTTATATGGTTCTATATAGATTTATATAGTTTTATATAGTTCTATAGAGTTTTATATAGGTTTATATAGTTTTATATAGTTTTATATAGTTTTATATAGTTTTATATACTTTTATATAGTTCTATAGAGTGTTATATAGTTTTATATAGTTTGATATAGTTTTATATAGTTTTATATAGGTTTATATAGTTTTGATAGTTTTATATAATGTTATATAGTTTTATAGAGTTTTATATAGTTTTATATAGTTTTATATAGTTTTATATAGTTTTATAGACTTTTACATAGGTTTATATAGTTTTCTTAATTTTATATAGTTTCATATAATTCTATAGAGTTTTATATAGGTTTATATAGTTTTATATAGTTTTATATAGTTTTATATAGTATTATATAGTTTTATATAGTTTTACATAGTTTTGTATAGTTTTATATAGTTTTATATAGTTTTATATAGTTTTAATATAATTTTATAGTTTTACATAGTTTTATTTGCCCCTATGTCGTTTGACAAAGTTTTATTAGTTTTATATAGTTTTATATAGTTTTATATAGTTTTATATAGTTTTACATAGTTTTGTATACTTTTATATAGTTTTATATAGTTTTATACAGTTTTATATAGTTTTATATAGTTTTAATATAATTTTATAGTTTTACTTAGTTTTATTTGCCCCTATGTCGTTTGACAAAGTTTTATTAGTTTTATATAGTTTTATATAGTTTTATATAGTTTTATATAGTTTTACATAGTTTTGAATACTTTTATATAGTTTTATATAGTTTTATACAGTTTTATATAGTTTTATATAGATTTAATATAATTTTATAGTTTTACATAGTTTTATTTGGCCCTATGTAGTTTGACATTGTTTTATTAGTTTTATATAGTTTGACATGGTTTTATATGCTTCTATATAGTTTTATATAGTTTTATATAATTTTATATAGTTCTATATAGTTTCATATAGTTCTATAGAGTTTTATATAGGTTTATATAGTTTTATATAGTTTTATATAGTTTTATATAGTTTTATATACTTTTATATAGTTCTATAGAGTTTTATATAGTTTTATATAGTTTTATATAGTTTTATATAGGTTTATATAGTTTTGATAGTTTTATATAATCTTATATAGTTTTATAGAGTTTTATATAGTTTTATATAGTTTTATATAGTTTTATATAGTTTTATAGACTTTTACATAGGTTTATATAGTTTTCTTAGTTTTATATAGTTTCATATAATTCTATAGAGTTTTATATAGGTTTATATAGTTTTATATAGTTTTATATAGTTTTATATAGTATTATATAGTTTTATATAGTTTTACATAGTTTTGTATACTTTTATATAGTTTTATATAGTTTTATACAGTTTTATATAGTTTTATATAGTTTTAATATAATTTTATAGTTTTACTTAGTTTTATTTGGCCCTATGTAGTTTGACATAGTTTTATTAGTTTTATATAGTTTGACATGGTTTTATATGCTTCTATATAGTTTTATATAGTTTTATATAGTTTCATATAGTTTAATATAGTTTTATATAGTTTTATATAGTTTTATATAGTTTTATATAGTTTTATATAGGTTTATATAGTTTTGTTAGTTTTATATAGTTTTATGTAGTTTTATATAGTATTATATAGTTTTACATAGTTTTATTAGCTCTATATAGTTTTATATAGTTTTATAGTTTTGTATAGTTTTATATAGTTTTATATAGTTTTATATAGTTCTATAGAGTTTTATATAGGTTTATATAGTTCTATTGAGTTTTGTATACGTTTATATAGTTTTGTCTGTTTTATATAGTTTTATATAGTTTTATATAGTTTTATATAGTTTTATTAGTTTTATATAGTTTTATATAGTTTTATATAGTTTTATATAGTTGTCTATAGTTTTATATAGTTTTATATAATTTTGTATAGTTTTATACAGTTTTATATACTTTTATATAGTTTTATATAGTTTTATATAGTTTTGTTAGTTTTATATAGTTTTATATAGTTTTGTATAGTTTTATATAGGTTTATATAGTTTTGTTAGTTTTATATAGTTTTATATAGTTTTATATAGTTCTATAAAGTTTAATATAGTTTTATATAGTTTTATATAGTTTTACATAGTTTTATATAGTTCTATAAAGTTTAATATAGTTTTCTATAGTTTTATATAGTTTTACATAGTTTTATATAGTTTTGTTAGTTTTATATAGTTTTCTATAGTTTTCTATAGTTTTATATAGTTTTATATAGTTTTATATAATTTTGTATAGTTTTATATAGTTTCATATAGTTTTATATAGTTTTATATAGTTTTATATAGTTCTATCGAGTTTTGTATAGGTTTATATAGTTTTCTTAGTTTTATATAGTTTTATATAGTTTTATATGGTTTTGTTAGATTTATATAGTTTTATATAGTTTTGTTAGTTTTATATAGTTTTATATAGTTTTATATAGTTTTATATAGTTCTATAGAGTTTTGTATAGGTTTATGTAGTTTTGTTAGTATTATGTAGTTTAATATAGTTTTATATAGTTTTATATAGTTTTATATAGTTTTATATAGTTTTATATAGGTTTATATAGTTTTGTTAGTTTTATATAGTTTTATATAGTTTTATATAGTTTCATATAGTTTTATATAATTTTGTTAGTTTTATATAGTTTTATATAGTTTTATATAGTTTTATATAGTTTTATATAGTTTGATATAGTTTTATATATTTTTATATAGTTCTATAGACCTTTATATAGTTTTACATAGTTTTGTATAGTTTTATATAGTTTTATATAGTTTTATATAGTTTTATATAGTTTTATATAGTTCTATAGAGTTTTGTATAGGTTTATATAGTTTTCTTAGTTTTATATAGTTTTATATAGTTTTGTATAGTTTTATATAGTTTTATATAGTTTTGTTAGTTTTATATAGTTTTATATAGTTTTATATAGTTTTATATAGTTCTATAGAGTTTTATATAGGTTTATATAGTTTTATAGAGTTTTAAATAGTTTTATATAGTTCTATAGAGTTTTGTATAGGTTTATATAGTTTTGTTCGTTTTATATAGTTTTATATAGTTTTATATATTTTTATATAGTTTTATATAGTTTTATATAGTTTTATACAGGTTTATATAGTTTTGTTAGTTTTATATAGTTTTATATAGTTTTATATAGTATTATATAGTTTTATATAGTTCTATAGAGTTTTGTAAAGGTTTATATAGTTTTCTTAGTTTTATATAGCTTTATATAGTTTTGTATAGTTTTATATATTTTTATATAGTTTTGTTAGTTTTATACAGTTTTATATAGTTTTATATAGTTTTTTATAGTTCTATAGAGTTTTATACAGGTTTATATAGTTTTATAGAGTTTTAAATAGTTTTATATAGTTCTATAGAGTTTTGTATAGGTTTATGTAGTTTTGTTAGTATTATGTAGTTTAATATAGTTTTATATAGTTTTACATAGTTTTATATAGTTTTATATAGTTTTATATAGGTTTATATAGTTTTGTTAGTTTTATATAGTTTTATATAGTTTTATATAGTTTCATATAGTTTTATATAGTTTTGTTAGTTTTATATAGTTTTATATAGGTTTATATAGTTTTATATAGTTTTATATAGTTTTATATAGTTCTATAGAGTTTTGTATAGGTTTATGTAGTTTTGTTAGTATTATATAGTTTTATATAGTTTTATATAGTTCTATAGTCTTTTATATAGTTTTACATAGTTTTATATAGTTTTATATAGTTTTATATAGTTTTATATAGTTTTATATAGTTTTACATAGTTTTGTATAGTTTTATATAGTTTTATATAGTTTTATATAGTTTTATATAGTTTTATATAGTTTTATATAGTTCTATAGAGTTTTGTATAGGTTTATATAGTTTTCTTAGTTTTATATAGTTTTATATAGTTTTGGATAGTTTTATATAGTTTTATATAGTTTTGTTAGTTTTATATAGTTTTATATAGGTCTATAGAGTTTTATATAGGTTTATATAGTTTTATAGAGTTGTAAATAGTTTTATATAGTTCGATAGAGTTTTGTATAGGATTATATAGTTTTGTTAGTTTTATATAGTTTTATATAGGTTTATATAGTTTTATATAGTTTTATATAGTTTTATATAGTTCTATAGAGTTTTGTATAGGTTTATGTAGTTTTGTTAGTATTATATAGTTTTATATAGTTTTATATAGTTTTATATAGTTTTATATAGTTCTATAGTCTTTTGTATAGTTTTACATAGTTTTATATAGTTTTATATAGTTTTATATAGTTTTATATAGTTTTATATAGTTTTATATAGTTTTACATAGTTTTGTATAGTTTTATATAGTTTTATATAGTTTTATATAGTTTTATATAGTTTTATATAGTTTTGGATAGTTTTATATAGTTTTATATAGTTTTGTTAGTTTTATATAGTTTTATATAGTTTTATATAGTTTTATATAGTTCTGTAGAGTTTTATATAGGTTTATATAGTTTATAGAGTTTTAAATAGTTTTATATAGTTCTATAGAGTTTTGTATAGGTTTATATAGTTTTGTTAGTTTTATATAGTTTTATATAGTTCTATATAGTTTTATATAGTTTTATATAGTTTTATATAGTTTTGTTAGTTTTATATAGTTTTATGTAGTTTTATATAGTTTTATATAGATCTATAGAGTTTTATATAGGTTTATATAGCTTTATAGAGTTTTAAATAGTTTTATATAGATCGATAGAGTTTTGTATAGGATTATATAGTTTTGTTAGTTTTATATAGTTTTATATAGTTTTATATAGTTTTATATAGTTTTGTTAGTTTTATATAGTTTTATAGAGTTTTATATAGGTTTATATAGTTTATATAGTATTGTTCGTTTTATATAGTTATATATAGTTTTATATAGTTTTATATAGTTTTATATAGTTTTATATAGTTTTATATAGTTTTATTATGTTTTATATAGTTTTATATAGTTTTACATAGTTTTATATAGTTTTGTTAGTTTTATATAGTTTTCTATAGTTTTCTATAGTTTTATATAGTTTTATATAGTTTTATATAATTTTGTATAGTTTTATATAGTTTCATATAGTTTTATATAGTTTTATATAGTTTTATATAGTTCTATCGAGTTTTGTATAGGTTTATATAGTTTTCTTAGTTTTATATAGTTTTATATAGTTTTATATGGTTTTGTTAGATTTATATAGTTTTATATAGTTTTGTTAGTTTTATATAGTTTTATATAGTTTTATATAGTTTTATATAGTTCTATAGAGTTTTGTATAGGTTTATGTAGTTTTGTTAGTATTATGTAGTTTAATATAGTTTTATATAGTTTTATATAGTTTTATATAGTTTTATATAGTTTTATATAGGTTTATATAGTTTTGTTAGTTTTATATAGTTTTATATAGTTTTATATAGTTTCATATAGTTTTATATAATTTTGTTAGTTTTATATAGTTTTATATAGTTTTATATAGTTTTATATAGTTTTATATAGTTTTATATAGTTTGATATAGTTTTATATATTTTTATATAGTTCTATAGACCTTTATATAGTTTTACATAGTTTTGTATAGTTTTATATAGTTTTATATAGTTTTATATAGTTTTATATAGTTTTATATAGTTCTATAGAGTTTTGTATAGGTTTATATAGTTTTCTTAGTTTTATATAGTTTTATATAGTTTTGTATAGTTTTATATAGTTTTATATAGTTTTGTTAGTTTTATATAGTTTTATATAGTTTTATATAGTTTTATATAGTTCTATAGAGTTTTATATAGGTTTATATAGTTTTATAGAGTTTTAAATAGTTTTATATAGTTCTATAGAGTTTTGTATAGGTTTATATAGTTTTGTTCGTTTTATATAGTTTTATATAGTTTTATATATTTTTATATAGTTTTATATAGTTTTATATAGTTTTATACAGGTTTATATAGTTTTGTTAGTTTTATATAGTTTTATATAGTTTTATATAGTATTATATAGTTTTATATAGTTCTATAGAGTTTTGTAAAGGTTTATATAGTTTTCTTAGTTTTATATAGCTTTATATAGTTTTGTATAGTTTTATATATTTTTATATAGTTTTGTTAGTTTTATACAGTTTTATATAGTTTTATATAGTTTTTTATAGTTCTATAGAGTTTTATATAGGTTTATATAGTTTTATAGAGTTTTAAATAGTTTTATATAGTTCTATAGAGTTTTGTATAGGTTTATGTAGTTTTGTTAGTATTATGTAGTTTAATATAGTTTTATATAGTTTTACATAGTTTTATATAGTTTTATATAGTTTTATATAGGTTTATATAGTTTTGTTAGTTTTATATAGTTTTATATAGTTTTATATAGTTTCATATAGTTTTATATAGTTTTGTTAGTTTTATATAGTTTTATATAGGTTTATATAGTTTTATATAGTTTTATATAGTTTTATATAGTTCTATAGAGTTTTGTATAGGTTTATGTAGTTTTGTTAGTATTATATAGTTTTATATAGTTTTATATAGTTCTATAGTCTTTTATATAGTTTTACATAGTTTTATATAGTTTTATATAGTTTTATATAGTTTTATATAGTTTTATATAGTTTTACATAGTTTTGTATAGTTTTATATAGTTTTATATAGTTTTATATAGTTTTATATAGTTTTATATAGTTTTATATAGTTCTATAGAGTTTTGTATAGGTTTATATAGTTTTCTTAGTTTTATATAGTTTTATATAGTTTTGGATAGTTTTATATAGTTTTATATAGTTTTGTTAGTTTTATATAGTTTTATATAGGTCTATAGAGTTTTATATAGGTTTATATAGTTTTATAGAGTTGTAAATAGTTTTATATAGTTCGATAGAGTTTTGTATAGGATTATATAGTTTTGTTAGTTTTATATAGTTTTATATAGGTTTATATAGTTTTATATAGTTTTATATAGTTTTATATAGTTCTATAGAGTTTTGTATAGGTTTATGTAGTTTTGTTAGTATTATATAGTTTTATATAGTTTTATATAGTTTTATATAGTTTTATATAGTTCTATAGTCTTTTGTATAGTTTTACATAGTTTTATATAGTTTTATATAGTTTTATATAGTTTTATATAGTTTTATATAGTTTTATATAGTTTTACATAGTTTTGTATAGTTTTATATAGTTTTATATAGTTTTATATAGTTTTATATAGTTTTATATAGTTTTGGATAGTTTTATATAGTTTTATATAGTTTTGTTAGTTTTATATAGTTTTATATAGTTTTATATAGTTTTATATAGTTCTGTAGAGTTTTATATAGGTTTATATAGTTTATAGAGTTTTAAATAGTTTTATATAGTTCTATAGAGTTTTGTATAGGTTTATATAGTTTTGTTAGTTTTATATAGTTTTATATAGTTCTATATAGTTTTATATAGTTTTATATAGTTTTATATAGTTTTGTTAGTTTTATATAGTTTTATGTAGTTTTATATAGTTTTATATAGATCTATAGAGTTTTATATAGGTTTATATAGCTTTATAGAGTTTTAAATAGTTTTATATAGATCGATAGAGTTTTGTATAGGATTATATAGTTTTGTTAGTTTTATATAGTTTTATATAGTTTTATATAGTTTTATATAGTTTTGTTAGTTTTATATAGTTTTATAGAGTTTTATATAGGTTTATATAGTTTATATAGTATTGTTCGTTTTATATAGTTATATATAGTTTTATATAGTTTTATATAGTTTTATATAGTTTTATATAGTTTTATATAGTTTTATTATGTTTTATATAGTTTTATATAGTTTTATAGAGTTTTATATAGTTTTGTTAGTTTTATATAGTTTTATATAGTCCTATATAGTTTTATATAGGTTTATATAGTTTTGTTAGTTTTATATAGTTGTATATAGTTTTATAGAGTTTTATATAGTTTTATAGTATTATTAGTTTTATATAGTTTTATATAGTTTTATATAGTTTTATATAGTTCTATAGAGTTTTATATAGGTTTATATAGTTTTGTTAGTTTTATTTAGTTTTATATAGTTTTATATAGTTTTATATAGTTTTACATAGTTTTATATAGTTTTATTCGTTTTATATAGTTTTATATAGTTTTAAATAGTTTTATATAGGTTTATATAGTTTTGTTAGGTTTATATAGTTTTATATAGTTTTATATAGTTCTATATAGTTTTATATAGTTTTGTTAGTTTTGTATAGTTTTATACAGTTTTATATAGTTTTATATAGATCTGTTAGTTTTGTATAGTTTTATATAGTTTTACATAGTTTTATATAGTTTTATATAGTTTTATATAGTTTTGTTAGTTTTGTATCGTTTTATATAGTTTTATATAGTTTTATATAGTTTTATATAGTTTTATATAGTTTTATAGAGTTTCATATAGTTTTGTTAGTTTTATATAGTTTTATATAGTTTTATAAAGTTTTATATAGTTGTATATAGTTTTATATAGGTTTATATAGTTTTGTTAGTTTTATATAGTTTTATATAGTTTTATATAGATTTATATAGTTTTATATAGTTTTGTTAGTTTTGTATAGTTTTATACAGTTGTATATAGTTTTATATAGTTTTATATAGTTTTATATAGTTTTGTTAGTTTTGTATAGTTTTATATAGTTTTATATAGTTTTGTTAGTTTTGTATAGTTTTATATAGTTTTATATAGTTTTATATTGTCTTGTTAGTTTTGTATAGTTTTATATAGTTTTACATAATTTTGTAGAGTTTTATATAGTTTTATATAGTTTTATATAGTTTTATATAGTTTTATATAGTTCTATAGAGTTTTATATAGGTTTATATAGTTTTGTTAGTTTTATATAGTTTTATATAGTTTTATATATTTTTATATAGTTTTATATAGTTTTATATAGTTTTATATAGGTTTATATAGTTTTGTTAGTTTTATATAGTTTTATATAGTTTTATATAGTATTATATAGTTTTATATAGTTCTATAGAGTTTTGTATAGGTTTATATAGTTTTCTTAGTTTTATATAGCTTTATATAGTTTTGTATAGTTTATATATTTTTATATAGTTTTGTTAGTTTTATACAGTTTTATATAGTTTTATATAGTTTTTTATAGTTCTATAGAGTTTTATATAGGTTTATATAGTTTTATAGAGTTTTAAATAGTTTTATATAGTTCTATAGAGTTTTGTATAGTTTTATGTAGTTTTGTTAGTATTATGTAGTTTTATATAGTTTTATATAGTTTTATATAGTTTTATATAGTTTTATATAGTTTTATATAGGTTTATATAGTTTTGTTAGTTTTATATAGTTTTATATAGTTTTATATAGTTTCATATAGTTTTATATAGTTTTGTTAGTTTTATATAGTTTTATATAGGTTTATATAGTTTTATATAGTTTTATATAGGTTTATATAGTTTTATATAGTTTTATATAGTTTTATATAGTTCTATAGAGTTTTGTATAGGTTTATGTAGTTTTGTTAGTATTATATAGTTTTATATAGTTTTATATAGTTCTATAGTCTTTTATATAGTTTTACATAGTTTTATATAGTTTTATATAGTTTTGTTAGTTTTATATAGTTTTATATAATTTTATATAGTTTTATTTAGTTCTATAGAGTTTTATATAGTTTTACATAGTTTTGTATAGTTTTATATTGTTTTATATAGTTTTATATAGTTTTATATAGTTTTATATAGTTTTATATAGTTCTATAGAGTTTTGTATAGGTTTATATAGTTTTCTTAGTTTTATATAGTTTTATATAGTTTTGGATAGTTTTATATAGTTTTATATAGTTTTGTTAGTTTTATATAGTTTTATA
>NW_027476007.1:10000-17500 GCF_051020985.1 Nomia melanderi | reverse complement strand
TTCTACGAGAAAAGATAAACGTATTTTACGGGGATACGGAAACGTTACCACGTGGTGTCACACACGATCGTCCGTCTCTTCTCTATAGCAGAAACCGATAAAAATACACCTCCCGAAAGAGAGTATATGGTGATTCTTTTTATATATATATATATTTCGAAATACAACTGAACGTGGCGGAAGCGCACGGTGGTGGTCCAGCGAGGACACGCGACGACGGGGAATAAGAACTATTCGACCCGTTACGAATACGCATGCTCGTCCCGCACGATTTTAACACACACCGTGTTTTTCTCCAGTCGTCAAAGCGTTCGTGCGTCGAATTCGAAAAATAAAAAAAAAAGAAAAACACCTTTTCTCTCTCTCGGGGTAAAAGAGTCGATGTGTATTGTGTATAAAGGTTCTGCGAGAAGTCTCGTTTTGACGTGTGTTCCGCCGATAACGACGATCCTCCGAAACGGGGATACAGAAACGTTACACCTCACAACACGATCTCCGTCTCTTCTCTATAGCAGAAACCGATAAAAATACACCTCCCGAAAGAGAGTATATGGTGATTCTTTTTATATATATATATTTCGAAATTCAACTGAACGTGGCGGAAGCGCACGGTGGTGGTCCAGCGAGGACACGCGACGACGGGGAATAAGAACTATTCGACCCGTTACGAATACGCATGCTCGTCCCGCACGATTTTAACACACACCGTGTTTTTCTCCAGTCGTCAAAGCGTTCGTGCGTCGAATTCGAAAAATAAAAAAAAGAAATACACCTTTTCTCTCTCTCTCGGGGTAAAAAGAGTCGATGTGTATTGTGTATAAAGGTTCTGCTGCGAGAAGTCTCGTTTTGCCGTGTGTTTCGGTAACGACGATCCTCCGAAACGTACATCTCATTCGTAAGAGAGGAAGAAAACAATCTCCCTGGGGCCAGTCGGTAATATACCGACATACGACGTGTCGTGCACATCCGTCTCACGCACGGTATACAAAATATGAATAAAACGTGTGTAGTCTCTCTCTCTCTCGACTTCTTAATATTTTCTTTCACCTCTGACGCATCATTTCAGGTGACGTCGGGAGCGCGGGAAAAAAAATTTTTCTAAACACACGAAACCGTTCATCTCACGAACAGCCGAAAAAGTTGTCGCTCAGATCCATATCGCAGTGGAGCGGTATCCGCGGGCGGTCGTAATTGAACGACGCACGACGCCGCGAACACTCACGCGAGTCCATACAAACGATTCCGATCGTTTTGCAACAACTAGAACGTACACTGTCCGTGAAATTCACAGAATTTTCGCGTGTCCGCGACAAACGCCGACGAGACACCCATCGTTCGCTCGTACGTAGCATCCTTCTCTTAACCCGACTCAGAAACGTTCTTTGCGCCCTTCGGTAAAAAAACGTTCGATCCGAAGAGGTGAACGACGGCGGGGATTTGACAGAGCTACGCAAGCAGTGTATGGTACGTAAACGACCCTCAGCCAGGCGTGGTCCAGGAATTGTATCCGTGGACCGCAATGTGCGTTCGAAATGTCGATGTTCATGTGTCCTGCAGTTCACACGTTGACGCGCAATTAGCTGCGTTCTTCATCGACCCACGAGCCAAGTGATCCACCGTTCAGGGTAATCGTATAAATTTTATATTTCACATATATAATTTTATTCTCATTTGTTCGACCTAATATCTCTCTTCTTTCAAAGAGAAGATAAAAGTTGATACCTGAATCTCCGACCAGCGCGCGAAGGAGATTCAGGCGTCGCCTTGGAGACGACACCGAAGCCTTTCGAGACGAAAAACGTTCAAGTAATATGTATATATTTCTCGACGTTCCGGGCGTATAGTGCATTCAAAAACCCGCGAAAGACGCAGAAGACTCGCACGCGTGGAAACGACGGGGATATATTTTGTATCCTACCCGATACTGAATCCATCGCGTGCAGTCGACCCTCGCGTTCTTCCGATCAGACGCATCTATTGTTGCGCGCATGTTTTCGCGTCGCATCGCGCGAAACGTTGCACGAATCGTACCGATCGATCGATTGAAAGCAAATAATGAAAAAAGACTTCACAGCTGGCTCTTTGCCGGTCATTCGTCCCATGTTATCTCTTGCCGCGAAATTGGCGCGCAAGAGTTGGGTGTCAGACGCGCGGCTTTAAAACGAGCTTCACGGCCGGTCCCTTCGTTACCGCTTTCGTTCTTTCTCTCGGAACGACCATGAACGAACACGACGAGCGACGCTACGGCATACACACGTCCACGGATTCGATTAAAAAAACAGACTTCACAGCTGGCTCTTTGCCGGTCATTCGTCCCATATTATCTCTTGCCGCGAAATTGGCGCGCAAGAGTTGGGTGTCAGACGCACGGCTTTAAAACGAGCTTCACGGCCGGTCCTCTCAATTCCGTGTACGGTACACGCAAGATGCGGGTTCCACTTCCAGACTACCCGGTCCCTTCTCTCTACGAGAATCGATAGTAGAAGAACGGCTCGAAAACGCGTCTCAGAGACTAGGGGAAAAGAAGCGGTATGCGAGCGAAACGAAAACGCATTATGGAAACGTCGCGAAACAATGTTCGACGGTTGCTCGGTTCCAATCGTGCGGCCGTTTCAATTTCTCGTGCGCTTCACCGTCCCTCCGTAACTCTGGCCGATCGCGTATACCGAAGAGCCGACACGCGCAAAAACCACAGGCATTGTATACTGTATATATATATGTTACAGTCACAGCCTTCGCGCGTTTTACTCTCCGACGCGGGGTTTCCACGACGAAAGAGAGACAGTTTCGTGGCGGGTGACTCGGCCGAATCGCTACGACGGGTATTTCTATTATAGAACGAATCATCGCCACCCTTTACCAGTGCCCGACGAAGGAATCACAAGGTCATCTGGAGTTTACAATGCCAGCGACGGTAATTCCAACGAAGACCCGATAAGTCAACTCATCGTTCTATTTCTCCCCGTACAGAAAAGCGAATCGACGCTAACGCACCTCGCGCAAGCACGAACGTTCTCTTCGCGTGGATCATCCCATCGTCGAAAGATGTAAAGACGCATTGGAGATCGTGGTCTCTGGCGGGCTCATTGCACGCCCCACTGCATATCTTTCCTCGAATCGAGAATGATTCGTCCACTAAGGCTGCGAAACTACGCGTCGAGGAAACTAGGGGAAAGAAGCGGGATGCGAGCGAAACGACAATACATTATGGAAACGTCGCGAAACAATGTTCGGCGGTTGCTCGTTTCCTCCTGCGGACGTTTCATTGCTCGGGCGCTTCACGTCCCTCCGTAACCTTCGCGCGATCGCGTGCCCCGGAGAGCCGGCAACCGGTGAACCACAGGCGTATAAACTATAGTCTTCTATAGCAAGCCTTCGGCGGTTACTCTCCGACGCGGGGATTCCACGACGAGAGAGAATTTCGTGGCGGGTGACATCGGTCGAAACGCTACGACGGGTATTTCTATTATAGAACGAATCATCGCCACCCTTTACCAGTGCCCGACGAAGGAATCACAAGGTCATCTGGAGTTTACAATGCCAGCGACGGTAATTCCAACGAAGACCCGATAAGTCAACTCATCGTTCTATTTCTCCCCGTACAGACAAGCGAATCAACGCTATCGCACCTCACGCATGCACGAACGTTCTCTTCGCGTGAATCGTCCCATCGTCGAAAGATATAGCCGCTTGGAGATCGTGGCCCATCAAGTTCTTCCGTAACTCCTGCGCGATCGCGTACCCCGGAGAGCAGGCAACCGGTGAACCACAGGCGTATAAACTATAGTCTTCTATAGCAAGCCTTCGCGTTTACTCTACGACGCGGGGATTCCACGACGAGAGAGATTTTCGTGGCGGGTGACACGGCCGAATCGCTACGACGGGTATTTCTATTATAGAACGAATCATCGCCACCCTTTACCAGTGCCCGACGAAGGAATCACAAGGTCATCTGGAGTTTACAATGCCAGCGACGGTAATTCCAACGAAGACCCGATAAGTCAACTCATCGTTCTATTTCTCCCCGTACAGAAAAGCGAATCGGCGCTATCGCACCTCACGCAAGCAGGAATGATCTCTTCGCGTGGATCGTCCCATCGTCGAAAGATGTAAGACGTACAGAAATCGTGGTCCATCACGATTATTCGTAACTCTCCGAGTCGCGTATCTGAGAGTAGGACAAACGGAGAACCACAGGCATAAATAATACTATATGTTTCTTATATAGTTAGCCTTCGCGTTTTACTCTCCGACATGGGGATTCCACGACGAGAGAGAGTTTCGTGGCGGGTGTCTCGGCCGAATCGCTACGACGGGTATTTCTATTATAGAACGAATCATCGCCACCCTTTACCAGTGCCCGACGAAGGAATCACAAGGTCATCTGGAGTTTACAATGCCAGCGACGGTAATTCCAACGAAGACCCGATAAGTCAACTCATCGTTCTATTTCTCCCCGTACAGAAAAGCGAATCGACGCTATCGCACCTCGCGCGAGCACGTAACTACTCTTCGCGTGGATCGTCCCATCGTCGAAAGATGTAAGACGCACGGAAATCGTGGCCCATCAACGTTTTTTTGTAACTCTGCCGATCGCGTATCACAGAGCCGAGACGCACATACCACAGGCGTATAATACCGTTTTCTTTCGTATGGTAAGCCTTCGCGTTTACTCTTCGGCGCGGGGTTTCCACGTCGAGAGAGACATTCGTGGCGGGTGACATCGGTCGAAACGCTACGACGGGTATTACTATTATAGAACGAATCATCGCCACCCTTTACCAGTGCCCGACGAAGGAATCACAAGGTCATCTGGAGTTTACAATGCCAGCGACGGTAATTCCAACGAAGACCCGATAAGTCAACTCAACGTTCTATTTCTCCCCGTACAGAAAAGCGAATCGACGCTGTTGCACCTCACGCAAGCACGAACGTTCTCTTCGCGTGGATCGTCCCATCGTCGAAAGATGTAAGACGCACGGAAATCGTGGCACATCACGTGTTTTCGGAACTCTGTCGACCGCGTATCTCAGAGACGACGCGCGCGAACCACTGGCATATACTATTATATATCGCGTTTTACCCTCCGACGCGGGGATTCCACGACGAGAGAGAGTTTCGTGAGCGGGTTGACTCGGAAGAAACGCTACGACGGGTATTTCTATTATAGAACGCATCATCGCCACCCTTTACCAGTGCCCGACGAAGGAATCACAAGGTCATCTGGAGTTTACAATGCCAGCGACGGTAATTCCAACGAAGACCCGATAAGTCAACTCAACGTTCTATTTCTCCCCGTACAGAAAAGCGAATCGACGCAATCGCACCATACGCGTGCACGTAAACAACTCTTCGCGTGGATCGTCCCATCGTCGAGAGACGTAAGTTTTCATAGTATGAATTCGCGTTTTACTCTCCGACGCGGGGATTCCACGACGAGAGAGTTTCGTGAGCGGGTTGACTCGGAAGAAACGCTACGACGGGTATTTCTATTATAGAACGCATCATCGCCACCCTTTACCAGTGCCCGACGAAGGAATCACAAGGTCATCTGGAGTTTACAATGCCAGCGACGGTAATTCCAACGAAGACCCGATAAGTCAACTCAACGTTCTATTTCTCCCCGTACAGAAAAGCGAATCGACGCAATCGCACCATACGCGTGCACGTAAACAACTCTTCGCGTGGATCGTCCCATCGTCGAGAGACGTAAGTTTTCATAGTATGAATTCGCGTTTTACTCTCCGACGCGGGGATTCCACGACGAGAGAGAGTTTCGTGAGCGGGTTGACTCGGAAGAAACGCTACGACGGGTATTTCTATTATAGAACGCATCATCGCCACCCTTTACCAGTGCCCGACGAAGGAATCACAAGGTCATCTGGAGTTTACAATGCCAGCGACGGTAATTCCAACGAAGACCCGATAAGTCAACTCAACGTTCTATTACTCCCCGTACAGAAAAGCGAATCGACGCAATCGCACCATACGCGTGCACGTAACAACTCTTCGCGTGGATCGTCCCATCGTCGAGAGACGTAAGTTTCATAGTAAGCCTTCGGCGTTTTACTCTCCGACGCGGGGATTCCACGACGAGAGAGAGAGTTTCGTGAGCGGGTTGACTCGGAAGAAACGCTACGACGGGTATTTCTATTATAGAACGCATCATCGCCACCCTTTACCAGTGCCCGACGAAGGAATCACAAGGTCATCTGGAGTTTACAATGCCAGCGACGGTAATTCCAACGAAGACCCGATAAGTCAACTCAACGTTCTATTTCTCCCCGTACAGAAAAGCGAATCGACGCAATCGCACCATACGCGTACACGTAAACAACTCTTCGCGTGGATCGTCCCATCGTCGAGAGACGTAAGTTTTCATAGTATGAATTCGCGTTTTACTCTCCGACGCGGGGATTCCACGACGAGAGAGAGTTTCGTGAGCGGGTTGACTCGGAAGAAACGCTACGACGGGTATTTCTATTATAGAACGCATCATCGCCACCCTTTACCAGTGCCCGACGAAGGAATCACAAGGTCATCTGGAGTTTACAATGCCAGCGACGGTAATTCCAACGAAGACCCGATAAGTCAACTCAACGTTCTATTTCTCCCCGTACAGAAAAGCGAATCGACGCAATCGCACCATACGCGTGCACGTAAACAACTCTTCGCGTGGATCGTCCCATCGTCGAGAGACGTAAGTTTTCATAGTATGAATTCGCGTTTTACTCTCCGACGCGGGGATTCCACGACGAGAGAGAGTTTCGTGAGCGGGTTGACTCGGAAGAAACGCTACGACGGGTATTTCTATTATAGAACGCATCATCGCCACCCTTTACCAGTGCCCGACGAAGGAATCACAAGGTCATCTGGAGTTTACAATGCCAGCGACGGTAATTCCAACGAAGACCCGATAAGTCAACTCAACGTTCTATTACTCCCCGTACAGAAAAGCGAATCGACGCAATCGCACCATACGCGTGCACGTAACAACTCTTCGCGTGGATCGTCCCATCGTCGAGAGACGTAAGTTTCCATACTATGAATTCGCGTTTTACTCTCCGACGCGGGGATTCCACGACGAGAGAGTGTTTCGTGAGCGGGTTGACTCGGAAGAAACGCTACGACGGGTATTTCTATTATAGAACGCATCATCGCCACCCTTTACCAGTGCCCGACGAAGGAATCACAAGGTCATCTGGAGTTTACAATGCCAGCGACGGTAATTCCAACGAAGACCCGATAAGTCAACTCAACGTTCTATTGCTCCCCGTACAGAAAAGCGAATCGACGCAATCGCACCATACGCGTGCACGTAACAACTCTTCGCGTGGATCGTCCCATCGTCGAGAGACGTAAGTTTCATAAGTAAGCCTTCGGCGTTTTATTCTCCGACGCGGGGATTCCACGACGAGAGAGTGTTTCGTGGCGGGTGACTAGGCCGAAACGCTACGACGGGTATTTCTATTATAGAACGAATCATCGCCACCCTTTACC
>NW_027476007.1:0-5000 GCF_051020985.1 Nomia melanderi | reverse complement strand
CGTGCGGTAATTCCAGCAGGCGAATCGGACTTCCCGAAATTTTTCTAAGTCCCACGGTCGACACCAACTTTTTTAATAAGCGTTTTAAAATTATTTCAATGTTTAATCCATGCGTAAACATGAAGTTTATTAACGTTTTTAACATTAAAAAAAATTACAAAAATTTATTTTTCGGAAAAAATGGAAAAAACCGATTCGTCGGAGCGAGGTGTCCTGCCCGTGCGGTAATTCCAGCAGGCGAATCGGACTTCCCGAAATTTTTCTAAGTCCCACGGTCGACACCAACTTTTTTAATAAGCGTTTTAAAATTATTTCAATGTTTAATCCATGCGTAAACATGAAGTTTATTAACGTTTTTAACATTAAAAAAAATTACAAAAATTTATTTTTCGGAAAAAAAGGAAAAAACCGATTCGGCGGAGCGAGGTGTCCAGCCCGTGCGGTAATTCCAGCAGGCGAATCGGACTTCCCGAAATTTTTCTAAGTCCCACGGTCGACACCAACTTTTTTAATAAGCGTTTTAAAATTATTTCAATGTTTAATCCATGCGTAAACATGAAGTTTATTAACGTTTTTAACATTAAAAAAAATTACAAAAATTTATTTTTCGGAAAAAATGGAAAAAACCGATTCGTCGGAGCGAGGTGTCCTGCCCGTGCGGTAATTCCAGCAGGCGAATCGGACTTCCCGAAATTTTTCTAAGTCCCACGGTCGACACCAACTTTTTTAATAAGCGTTTTAAAATTATTTCAATGTTTAATCCATGCGTAAACATGAAGTTTATTAACGTTTTTAACATTAAAAAAAATTACAAAAATTTATTTTTCGGAAAAAAAGGAAAAAACCGATTCGGCGGAGCGAGGTGTCCAGCCCGTGCGGTAATTCCAGCAGGCGAATCGGACTTCCCGAAATTTTTCTAAGTCCCACGGTCGACACCAACTTTTTTAATAAGCGTTTTAAAATTATTTCAATGTTTAATCCATGCGTAAACATGATGTTTATTAACGTTTTCAACGTTAAAAAAAATTACAAAAATTTATTTTTCAAAAAAAATGGAAAAAACCGATTCGTCGGAGCGAGGTGTCCTGCCCGTGCGGTAATTCCAGCAGGCGAATCGGACTTCCCGAAATTTTTCTAAGTCCCACGGTCGACACCAACTTTTTTAATAAGCGTTTTAAAATTATTTCAATGTTTAATCCATGCGTAAACATGAAGTTTATTAACGTTTTTAACATTAAAAAAAATTACAAAAATTTATTTTTCGGAAAAAATGGAAAAAACCGATTCGTCGGAGCGAGGTGTCCTGCCCGTGCGGTAATTCCAGCAGGCGAATCGGACTTCCCGAAATTTTTCTAAGTCCCACGGTCGACACCAACTTTTTTAATAAGCGTTTTAAAATTATTTCAATGTTTAATCCATGCGTAAACATGAAGTTTATTAACGTTTTTAACATTAAAAAAAATTACAAAAATTTATTTTTCGGAAAAAAAGGAAAAAACCGATTCGGCGGAGCGAGGTGTCCAGCCCGTGCGGTAATTCCAGCAGGCGAATCGGACTTCCCGAAATTTTTCTAAGTCCCACGGTCGACACCAACTTTTTTAATAAGCGTTTTAAAATTATTTCAATGTTTAATCCATGCGTAAACATGATGTTTATTAACGTTTTCAACGTTAAAAAAAATTACAAAAATTTATTTTTCAAAAAAAATGGAAAAAACCGATTCGTCGGAGCGAGGTGTCCTGCCCGTGCGGTAATTCCAGCAGGCGAATCGGACTTCCCGAAATTTTTCTAAGTCCCACGGTCGACACCAACTTTTTTAATAAGCGTTTTAAAATTATTTCAATGTTTAATCCATGCGTAAACATGAAGTTTATTAACGTTTTTAACATTAAAAAAAATTACAAAAATTTATTTTTCGGAAAAAATGGAAAAAACCGATTCGTCGGAGCGAGGTGTCCTGCCCGTGCGGTAATTCCAGCAGGCGAATCGGACTTCCCGAAATTTTTCTAAGTCCCACGGTCGACACCAACTTTTTTAATAAGCGTTTTAAAATTATTTCAATGTTTAATCCATGCGTAAACATGAAGTTTATTAACGTTTTTAACATTAAAAAAAATTACAAAAATTTATTTTTCGGAAAAAAAGGAAAAAACCGATTCGGCGGAGCGAGGTGTCCAGCCCGTGCGGTAATTCCAGCAGGCGAATCGGACTTCCCGAAATTTTTCTAAGTCCCACGGTCGACACCAACTTTTTTAATAAGCGTTTTAAAATTATTTCAATGTTTAATCCATGCGTAAACATGATGTTTATTAACGTTTTCAACGTTAAAAAAAATTACAAAAATTTATTTTTCAAAAAAAATGGAAAAAACCGATTCGTCGGAGCGAGGTGTCCTGCCCGTGCGGTAATTCCAGCAGGCGAATCGGACTTCCCGAAATTTTTCTAAGTCCCACGGTCGACACCAACTTTTTTAATAAGTGTTTTAAAATTATTTCAATGTTTAATCCATGCGTAAACATGAAGTTTATTAACGTTTTTAACATTAAAAAAAATTACAAAAATTTATTTTTCGGAAAAAATGGAAAAAACCGATTCGTCGGAGCGAGGTGTCCTGCCCGTGCGGTAATTCCAGCAGGCGAATCGGACTTCCCGAAATTTTTCTAAGTCCCACGGTCGACACCAACTTTTTTAATAAGCGTTTTAAAATTATTTCAATGTTTAATCCATGCGTAAACATGATGTTTATTAACGTTTTCAACGTTAAAAAAAATTACAAAAATTTATTTTTCAAGAAAAATGGAAAATACCGATTCGGCGGAGCGAGGTGTCCAGCCCGTGCGGTAATTCCAGCAGGCGAATCGGACTTCCCGAAATTTTTCTAAGTCCCACGGTCGACACCAACTTTTTTAATAAGCGTTTTAAAATTATTTCAATGTTTAATCCATGCGTAAACATGATGTTTATTAACGTTTTCAACGTTAAAAAAAATTACAAAAATTTATTTTTCAAGAAAAATGGAAAATACCGATTCGGCGGAGCGAGGTGTCCAGCCCGTGCGGTAATTCCAGCAGGCGAATCGGACTTCCCGAAATTTTTCTAAGTCCCACGGTCGACACCAACTTTTTTAATAAGTGTTTTAAAATTATTTCAATGTTTAATCCATGCGTAAACATGACGTTTATTAACGTTTTTGACATTAAAAAAAATTACAAAAATTTATTTTTCAAAAAAAATGGAAAAAACCGATTCGTCGGAGCGAGGTGTCCAGCCCGTGCGGTAATTCCAGCAGGCGAATCGGACTTCCCGAAATTTTTCTAAGTCCCACGGTCGACACCAACTTTTTTAATAAGCGTTTTAAAATTATTTCAATGTTTAATCCATGCGTAAACATGATGTTTATTAACGTTTTCAACGTTAAAAAAAATTACAAAAATTTATTTTTCAAAAAAAATGGAAAAAACCGATTCGTCGGAGCGAGGTGTCCTGCCCGTGCGGTAATTCCAGCAGGCGAATCGGACTTCCCGAAATTTTTCTAAGTCCCACGGTCGACACCAACTTTTTTAATAAGCGTTTTAAAATTATTTCAATGTTTAATCCATGCGTAAACATGAAGTTTATTAACGTTTTTAACATTAAAAAAAATTACAAAAATTTATTTTTCGGAAAAAATGGAAAAAACCGATTCGTCGGAGCGAGGTGTCCTGCCCGTGCGGTAATTCCAGCAGGCGAATCGGACTTCCCGAAATTTTTCTAAGTCCCACGGTCGACACCAACTTTTTTAATAAGCGTTTTAAAATTATTTCAATGTTTAATCCATGCGTAAACATGAAGTTTATTAACGTTTTTAACATTAAAAAAAATTACAAAAATTTATTTTTCGGAAAAAAAGGAAAAAACCGATTCGGCGGAGCGAGGTGTCCAGCCCGTGCGGTAATTCCAGCAGGCGAATCGGACTTCCCGAAATTTTTCTAAGTCCCACGGTCGACACCAACTTTTTTAATAAGCGTTTTAAAATTATTTCAATGTTTAATCCATGCGTAAACATGAAGTTTATTAACGTTTTTAACATTAAAAAAAATTACAAAAATTTATTTTTCGGAAAAAATGGAAAAAACCGATTCGTCGGAGCGAGGTGTCCTGCCCGTGCGGTAATTCCAGCAGGCGAATCGGACTTCCCGAAATTTTTCTAAGTCCCACGGTCGACACCAACTTTTTTAATAAGCGTTTTAAAATTATTTCAATGTTTAATCCATGCGTAAACATGATGTTTATTAACGTTTTCAACGTTAAAAAAAATTACAAAAATTTATTTTTCAAAAAAAATGGAAAAAACCGATTCGTCGGAGCGAGGTGTCCTGCCCGTGCGGTAATTCCAGCAGGCGAATCGGACTTCCCGAAATTTTTCTAAGTCCCACGGTCGACACCAACTTTTTTAATAAGTGTTTTAAAATTATTTCAATGTTTAATCCATGCGTAAACATGACGTTTATTAACGTTTTTGACATTAAAAAAAATTACAAAAATTTATTTTTCAAAAAAAATGGAAAAAACCGATTCGTCGGAGCGAGGTGTCCAGCCCGTGCGGTAATGCCAGCAGGCGATCCGGGGTACTCGAAATTTTTCTAAGTCCCGACGGTCAAGAGTAAACTTTTTCATCGCATATTTCAAAATTTTTTCAATGTTTAATCTACGCATAAAAACGCAGTTTATCGCAGTTTTTAACGTTGAGAAAATTGACAAAAATTTTTTTTTCACTGAAAATGGAAAAAATGTATCGGTCGATGCGGGCTATCCAGGCCGTGCGGTAATTCCAGCAGGCGATCCGGGGTACTCGAAATTTTTCTAAGTCCCGACGGTCAAGAGTAAACTTTTTCATCACATATTTCAAAATTTTTTTAATGTTTAATCCACGCATAAAAACGCAGTTTATTAACGTTTTTAACGTTGAGAAAATTGACAAAAATTTTTTTTTCACTGAAAATGGAAAAAATGTATCGGTC
>NW_027476006.1:0-22845 GCF_051020985.1 Nomia melanderi | reverse complement strand
ACTATATGAAACTACATAAAATTATATAAAACTATACAAAATTATATAAAACTATATGAATCTATATTAAACTATATAGAACTATATAAAACTATATAAAACTATATAAAACTATATAAAACTATATAAAACTATATAAAACTATATAAAACTTTATGAATCTATATAAACCTATATAAAACTGTATAAAAACTATATAATACTGTATGAAACTGTATAAAACTGTATAAAACTAATAAAACTATATGAATCTATATAAAACTATACAAACCTATATGAAACTATATAAAACTAATAAAACTATATAAAACTATATAAAACTATATAAATCTGCATAAAACTATATATAACTATATAAAACTATATCAAACTGTATTGAACCATATAAATCTATTCAAAACTATGTAAAACTATATAAAGCTATATAGAAGTATACATAACTATGTATAACTAATATAACTATATGAAACTATACAAAACTATATAAAACTACTAAAACTATATAAAACGATATAAAACTATGTAAAACTATGTAAAACTATATAAAACTATATAAAACTATGAAAAGTATATAAAACTATATAAAACTATATAAATCTATATAAAACTATGTAAAATTATATAAAACTAAGTAAAACTGTATAGAACAAAAAAACTATATAAAACTAATAAACCTATATAAAACTATATAAAACTATATAAAACTATATAAACCTATATAAATCGATATAAAACCATATAAAATTATATAAAACTATATAAAACTATATAAAACTATATAAAACTATATAAAACTATATAAAACTATATAAAACTATATAAAACTATATAAAACTGTATAGAACTATATAATTCTATATGAAACTATATAAACTTAGTACAAGTATATAAAATTATATGAAGCTATAGAAAACTATATAAAACTATATAAAATTATGTGAAACTATATAAAACTATATAAAACTATATAAAACTATGTAAAACTAATAAAACTATATAAAACTATACAAAACTATATAAAACTACATAAAATTATATAAAACAATAGAAAACTATATAAAACTATATGAAACTATACAAAACAATATAAATCTACTAAAACTATGTAAAACTATATAAAACTATATAAAACTATATAAAACTATAAAAAACTGTATAAAATTATATAAAACTCATAAAACTGTATGAAACTATACAAAACTATATAAAACTATATAAAACTATATAAAACTATATAAAACTATATAAAACTATATAAAACTATATAAAAATATATAAAACTATACAAAACTATATAAAATTACTAAAACTATATAAAACTATATATAATTATATAAAACTAATAAAACTATATGAAACTATACAAAACAATATAAATCTACTAAAACTATGTAAAACTATATAAAACTATATAAAACTATATCAAACTATATCAAACTATATCAAACTATATAAAACTATATAAAACTATATAAAGCTATGTAAAACTATATAAAACTATATAAAACTATATAAAACTATATAAAATTATATAAAACTGTATAAAACTATATGAAACTATATAAAACTATACAAAACAAACACAACTATATAAAACTATATAAAACTATATAAAACTATATAAAACTGTATAGAACTATATAATTCTATATGATACTATATTAACTTATCTAAAACTAATAAAACTATATAAAACTATATGAAACTATATAAAAATATATAACACTATATAAAATTATATTTGACTATATAAAAATATATAAAACTATATAAAACGATATAAAATTATATAAAACTAAATAAAGCTATGTGAAACTATATAAAACTGTATAAAACTATGTAAAACTATATAACACTTATGGAACTATATAAAACTACATAAAACTATATAAAACTATACAAAACTATATAAAACTAACAAAACTATATAAAACTATATAAAACTATGTAAAATTATACAAAACTGTATAAAACTATATAAAACTATATAAAACTATATAAAACTATATAAAACTATATCAAACTATATCAAACTATATAAAACTATATAAAACTATATAAAGCTATGTAAAACTATATAAAACTATATATGACTATATAAAACTGTATAAAACTATATAAAACTATATAGAACCATGTAAAACTATGTAAAATTAATAAAACTATATGAAACTATACAAAACTATATAAAACTACTAAAACTATATAAAACTATATGAAACTATATTAAAGTATACAAAACTATATAAAACTATATAAAACTATATAAAACTAATAAAACTATATGAAACTATATAGAACTATATAAAACTACTAAACCTATATAAAACTATATAAAACAATATAAAACTTCTAAAACTATATAAAACCATATAAAACTATATAAAACTATATAAAACTATATAAAACTATATAAATCTCTATAAAATTAATAAAACTATATAAAACTATATAAAACTATGTAAAATTATATAAAACTGTATAAAACTATATGAAACTATATAAAACTATATAAAACTAACACAACTATATAAAACTTATAAAGGTACATAAAACTATATAAAACTATATAAAACTGTATAAAACTATGTAAAACTATATAACACTAATGGAACTATATAAAACTATATAAAACTATATAAAACTATATAAAATTATATAAAACTATATAAATCTAATAACACTGTATAAAACTATATAAAACTATGTAAAATTATATAAAACTGTATAGAACTTAATAAATCTATATGAAACCATATAAACCTATGTAAAACTAATAAAACTATATAAAACTATATAAAACTATATAAATCTATATAACACTATATAGAACTATATTTAACTATATAAAAATATATAAAACTATATAAAACGATATAAAATTATATAAAACTAAATAAGGCTATGTAAAACTATATAAAACTATATAAAACTATGTAAAACTATATAAAACTATATAAAACTATATAAAACTAACAAACCTATATAAAACTATATAAAACTATATAAACCTATATAAAACAATATAAAACTATATAAAGTTATGCTAAAACTATATAAAACTATGTAAAACTATATGAAACTGTATTACACTATATAGAACTATATAAAGCTATGTAAAACTATGTAAAACAAATCATACTATATGAAGCAATACACAACTATATAAAACTATATAAAACTATATAAAACAATATAAATTTATATAAAACTATATAAATCTACATAAAACAATATCCATATATATCAAACTATATAAAACTATATAAAACTAACAAAACTATATAAAACTAACAAAACTATATAAAACTATATAAAATCTTATAAAACTATATAACACTATATAAAACTACATAAAACTATATAATACTATATAAAACTATATAAAACTATATAAAACTATATAAAACTATATAACACTACATAACAACATATCAATCTATAAAAAACTATCTAAAAACTTATAAAGGTATATAAAACTATATAAAAGTATATAAAACTATATAAAACTATATAAAACTATATAAAACTATTCAAAACTATATAAAACTATATAAAATTATATAAAACTATATAAAACTAAATAAGGCTATGTAGAACTATTTAAAACTATATAAAACTATGTAAAACTATATAAAACTATATAAAACTAATAGAACTACATAAAACTACATAAAATTATATAAAACTATACAAAACTATATAAAACTATGTAAAACTATATAAAACTATGTAAAACTGTATAAAATTATATAAAACTATGTAAAACCAGTAAAACTATATGAAACTATATTAAAGTATACAAAACTATATAAAACTATATAAAACTATATAAAATTATATGAAGCTATGTAAAACTATATAAAATTATGTAAAACTAATAAACCTATGTGAAACTATACAAAACTATATAAAACTATGTAAAACTATTAAAACTATATAAAACTATATAAAACTATATAAAACTATACAAAACTATGTAAAACTATATAAAACTATATAAAACTATATAAAAACTATATAAAACTATATAACATTCTATAAAACTATATAAAACAATATAAAACTATATAAAACTATATGAAAACACATAAAACTATATAAAACTATACAAAACTATATAAAACTATATAAAACTATATAAAACTATATAAAACTATATAAAACTATATAAAACTATATATGACTATATGAAACTATATAAAACTATATAAAACTATATAGAACTATGTAAAACTATGTAAAATTAATAAAACTATATGAAACTATACAAGACTATATAAAACTACTAAAACTATATAGAACTATATAAAACTATATTAAAGTATACAAAACTATATAAAACTATATAAAACTATATAAAACTATATAAAACGATATAAAAATATATAAAACTGTATAGAACTAAATAAATCTATATGAAACCATACAAACCTATGTAAAACTAATAAAACCATATAAAACTATATAAAACTATGTAAAACTATATAAAACTATATAACACTATATAGAACTGTATTTAACTATATAAAAATATATAAAACTATATAAAACGATATAAAATTATATAAAACTAAATAAGGCTATGTAAAACTATATAAAACTATATAAGACTATATAAAATTATATAAAACTATATAAAACCATATAAAACTATATAAAACTATGTAAAACTATATAAAACTATATAAAATTATATAAAACTATATCAATCTTATAACACTATATAAAACTATATAAAACAATATCAATATATATCAAACTATATAAAACGATATAAAACTATATGAAGCTATATAAAACTATGTAAAACTAACAAAACTATATAAAACTATATAAAATCTTATAAAACTATATAACACTATATAAAACTACATAAAACTATATAATACTATATAAAACTATATAAAACTATATAAAACTATATAAAACTATATAAATCTATATGAAACTATATAAACCTATATAAAACAATATAAAACTATATAAAGTTATGCTAAAACTATATAAAACTATGTAAAACTATATGAAACTGTATTACACTATATAGAACTATATAAAGCTATGTAAAACTATGTAAAACAAATCATACTATATGAAACAATACACAACTATATAAAACTATATAAAACAATATAAATTTATATAAAACTATATAAATCTACATAAAACAATATCAATATATATCAAACTATATAAAACTATATAAAACTAAATGAAGCTATATAAAACTATATAAAACTAACAAAGCTATATAAAACTATATAAAATCTTATAAAACTATATAATACTATATAAAACTACATAAAGCTATATAATACTATATAAGACTATATAAAACTATATAAAATCTTATAAAACTATATAAAACTATATAAAACTACGTAAAACTATATAATACTATATAAAACTATATAAAACTAAATAAAACTATATGAAACTACAAAAAACTATATAAAAATATATAAGACTAAGTAAAACTCTATAAAACTGTATAAATCTATATAAAACTGCATAAAACTATATAAATCTATTTAAAACTATGTGAAACTATATAAAACTATGTAAAGCTAATAAAACTATATGAAACTATACAAAACTATATAAAACGATATAAAACTATATAAAACTATATAAAACTATATAAATCTATATAAAACTATGTAAAACTATATAAAACTATGTAAACCTAATAATACTATATGAAACTATACAAAACTATATGAAACTAGTAAAACTATATAAAACTATATAAAACTATATACAAATATATAAAACTATATGAAACTAGTAAAACTATATAAAGCTATATATAACTATATAAAACTATATAAAACTATATAAAAATATGTAAAACTATATAAAACTATGTAAAACTATATAAAACTATATAAAACTATATAAAACTATATAAAACTATATAAAACTATGTAAAATTATATAAAACTGTATAAAACTATATGAAACTATGTAAAACTATATAAAACTGACACAACTATATAAAACTTATAAAGGTATATAAAACTATATAAAACTATATAAAACTATATAAAACTGTATAAAACTATGTAAAACTATATAACACTAATGGATCTATATAAAACTACATAAAACTATATAGGACTATACAGAAATATATAAAACTATCAAAACTATATGAAACTACATAAAATTATATAAAACTATACAAAATTATATAAAACTATATGAATCTATATTAAACTATATAGAACTATATAAAACTATATAAAACTATATAAAACTATATAAAACTATATAAAACTATATAAAACTATATAGAACTATGTAAAACTATGTAAAATTAATAAAACTATATGAAACTATACAAGACTATATAAAACTACTAAAACTATATAGAACTATATAAAACTATATTAAAGTATACAAAACTATATAAAACTATATAAAACTATATAAAACGATATAAAAATATATAAAACTGTATAGAACTAAATAAATCTATATGAAACCATATAAACCTATGTAAAACTAATAAAACCATATAAAACTATATAAAACTATGTAAAACTATATAAAACTATATAACACTATATAGAACTGTATTTAACTATATAAAAATATATAAACCTATATAAAACGATATAAAATTATATAAAACTAAATAAGGCTATGTAAAACTATATAAAACTATATAAGACTATGTAAAACTATATAACACCAATGGAACTATATAAAACTACATAAAACTATATAAAACTAAACAGAACTATATAAAACTAACAAAACTATATGAAACTACATAAAATTATATAAAACTATACAAAATTATATTAAACTATGTAAAACTATATAAAACTATATAAAACTATATAAAATTATATAAAACTATATAAAACCATATAAAACTATATAAAACTATGTAAAACTATATAAAACTATATAAAATTATATAAAACTATATAAATCTTATAACACTATATAAAACTATATAAAACAATATCAATATATATCAAACTATATAAAACGATATAAAACTATATGAAGCTATATAAAACTATGTAAAACTAACAAAACTATATAAAACTATATAAAATCTTATAAAACTATATAACACTATATAAAACTACATAAAACTATATAATACTATATAAAACTATATAAAACTATATAAATCTATATGAAACTATATAAACCTATATAAAACAATATAAAACTATATAAAGTTATGCTAAAACTATATAAAACTATGTAAAACTATATGAAACTGTATTACACTATATAGAACTATATAAAGCTATGTAAAACTATGTAAAACAAATCATACTATATGAAACAATACAGAACTATATAAAACTATATAAAACAATATAAATTTATATAAAACTATATAAATCTACATAAAACAATATCAATATATATCAAACTATATAAAACTATATAAAACTAAATGAAGCTATATAAAACTATATAAAACTAACAAAGCTATATAAAACTATATAAAATCTTATAAAACTATATAATACTATATAAAACTACATAAAGCTATATAATACTATATAAGACTATATAAAACTATATAAAATCTTATAAAACTATATAAAACTATATAAAACTACGTAAAACTATATAATACTATATAAAACTATATAAAACTAAATAAAACTATATGAAACTACAAAAAACTATATAAAAATATATAAGACTAAGTAAAACTCTATAAAACTGTATAAATCTATATAAAACTGCATAAAACTATATAAATCTATTTAAAACTATGTGAAACTATATAAAACTATGTAAAGCTAATAAAACTATATGAAACTATACAAAACTATATAAAACGATATAAAACTATATAAAACTATATAAAACTATATAAATCTATATAAAACTATGTAAAACTATATAAAACTATGTAAACCTAATAATACTATATGAAACTATACAAAACTATATGAAACTAGTAAAACTATATAAAACTATATAAAACTATATACAAATATATAAAACTATATGAAACTAGTAAAACTATATAAAGCTATATATAACTATATAAAACTATATAAAACTATATAAAAATATGTAAAACTATATAAAATTATATAAAACTATATAAAACTATGTACAACTAATAAAACTATATAAAACTATGTAAAACTAATAAAACTTTATAAAACAATATAAAACTATATAAAACTATGTAAAACTATATAAATATATACTAAACCATGTAAAACTATATAAAACTATATAAAACTATATAAAACTATATAAAACTATATAAAACTATATAAAACTATATAAAACTATATAAAACTATATAAAACTATATAAAACAATATAAAACTATATAAAACTATATAAAACTATATAAAACTATATAAAACTATGTAAAACTATACAAAACCAAGAAAAACTATATAAAACTATATAAATCTACATAAAAATAAGGAAAACTATATATAACTATACAAAACTATATAAAACTATATAAAACTATGTAAAACTATATAAAATTAACAAAACTATGTAAAATTATATAAATCTATATAAATCTATGTAAAACTAATAATACTATATAAAACTTTATAAAATTATATTAAACTATATGAAACTATACAAAACTATATAAAACTATATAAAACTATGTAAACCTAATAAAACTATATAAAACTATATAAAACTATACAAGACTAATAAAACAATATAAAACTATATAAAACTATATAAAACTATGTAAACCTAATAAAACTATATAAAACTATATAAAACTATATAAAACTATATAAAACTAGCAAAACTATATAAAATCTTATAAAACTGGGTAAAACTATAAAAAGCTATATAAAACTATTTAAAAATGTGTAAAAATTATAAAACTATATAAAACTATGTAATGCCAGTAAAACTATATGAAACTATACAAAACTATACAAAACTATATAAAACTAAATAAAACTATGTAAAACTAATAAAACTATATAAAACTATATAAAACTATGTAAAACTAATAAAACTTTATAAAACTATATAAAACTATGTAAAACTATATAAATATATATTAAGCTATGTAAAACTATATAAAACTATATAAAACTATATAAAACTATATAAAACTATATAAAACTATGTAAAACTAATAAAACTTTATAAAACTATATAAAACTATGTAAAACTATATAAATATATATTAAGCTATGTAAAACTATATAAAACTATATAAAACTATATAAAACTATATAAAACTATATAAAACTATATAAAACTATATAAAACCATATAAAACTATATAAAACTATATAAAACTATATAAAATTATATAAAACTATATAAAACGTTATAAAACTATATAAAGCTATGTAAAACTAAGGAAAACTATATAAAACTATGTAAAACTATTAAAACTATATAAAACTATATAAAACTATATAAAACTATATAAAAATATATAAAACTATATAACATTATATAAAACTATATAAAACTATATAAAACTATATGAAAACACATAAAACTATATAAAACTATACAAAACTATATAAAACTATATAAAACTATATACATCTCGATAAAACTATTAAAACTATATAAAACTATATAAAACTATATAAAATTAACAAAACTATATAAAATTATATAAATCTATATAAAACTATGTAAAACTAATAATACAATATAAAACTATATAAAACTATATTAAACTATATAAAACTATATAAAACTATATAAAACTATATAAAACTATGTAAACCTAATAAAACAATATAAAACTATATAAAACTATATAAAACTATATAAAACTATATAAAACTATCTAAAACTATACAAAACCAAGAAAAACTATATAAAACTATATAAATCTACATAAAAATAAGGAAAACTATATATAACTATACAAAACTATATAAAACTATATAAAACTATGTAAACCTAATAAAACTATATAAAACTATATAAAACTATGTAAAACTATATAAAACTATACAAAACTAATAAAACTATATAAAACTATATAAAACTATATAAAACTATATGAAACTACATAAAACTATATAAAAATATATAAGACTAAGTAAAACTATATAAAACTATATAAATCTATATAAAACTGTATAAAACTATATAAATCTATATAAAACTATGTAAAACTATATAAAACTATGTAAAGCTAATAAAACTATATGAGACTATACAAAACTATATAAAACTATATAAAACTATATAAAACTATATAAAACTATATAAACCTCTATGAAACTATGTAAAACTAAAAAACTATATAAAACTACATAAAACTATGTAAAACTATACAAAACTATATAAAACTATATAAAACTACATAGAACTATATAAAACTATATAAACCTATATAAAACGATATAAAACCATATAAATCTATATAAAACTATGTAAAACTATATAAAACTATATAAAACTATATAAAACTATATAATTCTATACAAAATTATGGAAAACTATATAAAACACTGTAAAACTATATAAAACTAATAAAACTATATAAAAATACATAAAACTATATAAAACTATATAAAATGATATAAAACTATATAAAACTGTATGAAACAAATAAAACTATATAAAACTATATAAAACTATATAAAACTATATGAAACTAAGAAAACTATATAAAACTAACAAAACTATATAAAATCTTATAAAACTGGCTAAAACTATATAAAGCTATATAAAACTATTTAAAATTGTGTAAAACTAATAAAACTATATAAAACTATATAAAAGTATAAAAAACTATATAAATCTATTAAAACTATGTTAAACTATATAAAACGACATAAAATTATATAAGACTATATAAAACACTGTAAAATTATATAAAACTAATAAAACTATATAAAAATACCTAAAACTATATAAAACTATATAAAATTATATAAAACTATATAAAACTGTATGAAACAAATAAAACTATATAAAACTATATAAAACTATATAAAACTATATGAAACTATCTAAAACTATATAAAACTATATAATGCTATATAAAACTATATGAAACCAATAAAACTATATAAAACTATATAAAACTATATAAAACTATATAAAACTATATAAAACTATATAAAACTATATAAAACTATATAAAACTATGTATACCTAATAAAACTATACACAACTATATAAAACAATGTAAAACTATACAAAACTATGTAAAACTATATAAAACTATATAAAACTATATAAATCTCTATGAAACTATGTAAAACTAAAAAACTATATAAAACTACATAAAACTATGTAAAACTATACAAAACTATATAAAACTATATAAACTATATAGAACTATATAAAACTATATAAACCTATATAAAACGATATAAAACCATATAAATCTATATAAAACTATATAAAACTATATAAAACTATATAAAATTATATAAAACTATATAAATCTAATAACACTATATAAAACTATATAATACAATATCAATATATATCAAACTATATAAAACTATATAAAACTATATGAAGCTATATAAAACTATATAAAACTAACAAAACTATATAAAACTATATAAAATCTTATAAAACTATATAACACTATATAAAACTACATAAAACTATATAATACTATATAAAACTATATAAAACTATATAAAATCTTATAAAACTATATAACACTATATAAAACTACATAAAACTATATAACACTATATAAAACTATATAAAACTAAATAAAACTATATGAAACTAGTAAAACTATATAAAACTATATGAAACTACAAAAAACTATATAAAAATATATAAGACTAAGTAAAACTATATAAAACTATATAAATCTATATAAAACTGTATAAAACTATATAAATCTATTTAAAACTATGTGAAACTATATAAAACTATGTAAAGCTAATAAAACTATATGAAACTATACAAAACTATATTAAACTATATAAAACTGTATGAAACTATATAAATCTATATAGAACTGTATAAAACTATATAAATCTATATGAAACTAAGAAAACTATATAAAACTAACAAAACTATATAAAATCTTATAAAACTGGCTAAAACTATATAAAGCTATATAAAACTATTTAAAATTGTGTAAAACTAATAAAACTATATAAAACTATATAAAAGTATAAAAAACTATATAAATCTATTAAAACTATGTTAAACTATATAAAACGACATAAAATTATATAAAACTATATAAAACTATATAAAACTATGTAAAACTATATGAAACTATATAAAACTATATAAAACTATATAAAACTATATAAAACTATATAAATCTATATAAATCTGTATAAAACTATATAAATCTGTATAAAACTATGTAAAACTATATAAAACTATGTAAAGGTAATAAAACTATATGAAACTATACAAAACTATATAAAACTATATAAAACCATATAAAACTATGTAAAACTATATGCAACTATATAAATCTATATAAAAATGTGTAAAACTATATAAAACTATTTAAAGCTAATAAAACTATATGAAACTATACAAAACTATACATAACTATATAAAACTATATAAAACTATGCAGAAATATATAAAACCAAGGAAAACTATATAATATTATATAAAACTATATATAACTATGCACAACTAATAAAACTATATAAAACTATGTAAAACTAATGAAACTTTATAAAACTATATAAAACTATGTGAAACTATATAAATATATATTAAACCATGTAACCCTATATAAAACTATATACAACTATATAAAACTATATAAAACTATATAAAACTATATAAATCTACATAAAAATAAGGAAAACTATATATAACTATACAAAACTATATAAAACTATATAAAACTATGTAAACCTAATAAAACTATACAAAACTATATAAAACTATGTAAAACTATATAAAACTGTATAAAAATATATAAGACTATGTAATACTATATAAAACTACATAAAACTATACAAAACTATATAATACTATATCAAATTATATAAAACTTTATAAAACTAAATGAAACTATATAAAACTATGTGAAGCTATATAAAACTATATAAAACTAGCAAAACTATATAAAATCTTATAAAACTGGTTAAAACTATAAAAAGCTATATAAAACTATTTAAAAATGTGTAAAAATTATACAAATATATAAAACTATGTAATGCTAATAAAACTATATGAAACTATACAAAACTATACAAAACTATATAAAACTAAATAAAACTATGTAAAACTAATAAAACTATATAAAACTATATAAAACTATATAAAACTATATAACTATATAAAACTGTATAAAACTATATGAAACTACATAAAATTATATAAAAATATATAAGACTAAGTAAAACTATATAAAACTATATAAATCTATATAAAACTGTATAAAACTATATAAAATTGTGTAAAACTAATAAAACTATGTAAAACTAATAAAACTTTATAAAACTTTATAAAGCTATATAAAAATATGTAAAACTATATAAAACTATGTAAACCTAATAAAACAATATGAAACTATACAAAACTATATGAAACTATACAAAACAATACAAAACTATATAAAACTATATAAAACTATTGAAAACTATATAAAACTATGTAAAACTATATAAAACTAACAAAACTATACAAAACTATATAAAACTATATAAAACAATTGAAAACTATGTAAAACTATGTAAAACTATATAAAACTAACAAAACTATATAAATCTAGATAAAACTATATAAAAATATATAAAACTATATAAAACTAACAGAAATATATAAAACTAATTAAAACCGTATTGAATAACACAAAACTGTATAAAACTGTATAAAACTAATAGAAATATATAAAACTAATTGAAACTGTATAAAATAATACAAATCTTTTTTAAAATTAACAGAACTATATAAAACTATATAAAACTACACAAAAGTTCATAATAATAAATATAACTGCATAACACAATGTAAAAGGTGAAATACAATAAAAAAAAATACAAAACAATGTAAAACTGCGTAAAACTACATAATGCTATAGAAACATGTATAATACTACATAAAACTGTATAAAATAACATAGAACTGTAATATACTATACAATACTGTATAAAACTGTATAAAATTATAGAAAACTTGAATAACACGGATCCAGATAGCCTCCCGGACCTTACAGCTAATATGAACGCGTACTAGGATAACCCAAATCCAGATCGCTTATCGGCCTTATGGCAAAGATCGAAGTTTCCGTGCATAACACTCATCCGGATCGCTTCTCGGCGTTATGGCTAAGATCAAAGAGTACTCGCATAACACACATCCAGATCGCTTCTCGGTTTTACGTCTCAGATCAAAGTGTACTTGAATAACCCAAATCCAGATCGCTGCTCTGCCGTATGGCTAAGAGCAAAGTGTACTCGCATAACACAAATCCATATCGTTATTCGGCCTTATGGCTAAGGTCATAGTGTACACGCGTAACACATATCCAGTTCGCTTCTCCGCCTAATGGTTATGCTCAAAGTGTACTCACATAACACACCTCCAGATCGCCTCTCGGCCTTATGGCTTTGTTCAAAGTGTACTTGCATAAGACACATCTGGATCGCTCGTCGGCCTTATGGCTAAGATCAAAGTGTACACGCATAACATACGTTCAGATCGCTTCTCGGCCTTATTCCTAAGGTCAAAGTGTACTCGCATTACACACATCCTGATCGCTTCTCGGTCTTATGGCTAAGATCAAAGTATACTCACATCACACACATCCAGGTCGCGCCTCGGCTTTATGGCTAAGATCAAAGTGTACTCGAATAACACACACACAGATCGCTTCTCGGCCTTATGGCTAAGATCAAAGTGTCCTCGCATAACACACATCCAGATCGCTTCTCGGCCTTATGGCTAAGATCAAAGGGTACTCGCGTAACGCACACCCATATCGCCTCTCGGCGTTATGGCTAAGATCAAAGTGTACTCGAATAACCCAAATCCAGGTCGCTTCTCGGCCTTACGGCTTAGATCGAAGTGTACTCTCATAACACACATCCAGTTCGCTGCTCGGCCTTATGGCTAAGATGAAAGTGTACTCGCATAACCTAAATCCAGATCGCTGCTCGGCCTTATGGCTAAGATCAAAGGGTCATCGCATAACAAACCTCCATATCGCTTCTCCATCTCATGGCTAAGATCACAGTGTACTCGAATAACCAAATTCAGATCGCTTCTCGGCCTTATGGATAAGGTCAAAGTGTACTCTTATAACCCAAATCCAGGTCGCTTCTCGGCCTTATGGCTGAGATCAATGTTTACTCGCACAACACACATCCAGATCGGTTCTCGGCATTATGGCAACGATCAAAGTGTACTGGCATAACACTCATCAACATCGCATGTCTGCCTTATGGCTAAGATTGTACTCGCAGAACACACATCCACATCGCTGCACGGCCTTATGGATAAGAGGACAGTGTACTCGAATAACACACATCCAAATTGCATGTCGGCCTTATGGGGGAGATCACAGTGTACTCGCATAACACTCATCCAAATCGCATGTGCGCCTTATGGCTAAGATCAAACTGTACTTGCATAGCACACATCCAGATGGCTTCTCGGCCTTATGGCTAAGATCAAAGTGTACTCGCATTACACACATCCATATCGCTTCTCGGCCTTGTGGCTAAGATCAAAGTGAACTCGAATAACACACGTCCAGATTGCATCCCGGCCTTATGGCTACGATCAAAACGTACTCGCGTAACACATTTCCAGATCGCTTCTCGACCGTATGACTAAGATCAAAGTGTAATCGCATAACACACATCCAGTACGCTTCTCGGCCTTATGGCTTAGATCAAAGTGTACTCGCTTAACACGCATCCACATCGCTTCTCGGCGTTATGCCGAAGATCAAAGTGTATTCGCGTAACACACATTCAGATCGCTCGTTGGCCTTATAGGTAAGATCAAAGTGTCCTCGAATAACACACCTACAGATCGCTTCTCGTCCTTATGGCTAATATCAAAGTGTGCTCGAATAACACAAACCAGATCACTTCACTGGATTATGCCTAAGATCAAAGTGTACTCGCATAACACACATCCACATGGCTCCAGGGCCTTTTGACTAAGATCAACCTGTACTCGAATAATTCAACTCCTGATCGCTTCTCGGTCTTATGGCTAAGATCAAATTGTACTCAAATAACTCAAATCTAGATCGCTTCTCGGCCCTATAGATAAGGACAAAGTGTACTCGCATAACACACATCCAGATCACTTCACGGCCTTATGGGTACGATCAGAGTGTACTCGCGTAACACATTTCCAGATCGCTTCTCGGCCTTATGGCTAAGATCAAAGTGTACTCGCATAACACACATCCTGATCGCTTCTAGGTGTTATGGCTAATATCATAGTGTACTCGCATAACACACTTCCAGATCGCTTCTCGGCCTTATGGCTAAGATGAAAGTGTTCTCGAATAACCCAAATCCAGATCCCGTCTCGGTCTTATGGCTAAGATCAAAGTGTACTCGCATAACACACATCCTGATCGCTTCTCGGTCTTATGGCTAAGATCAAATTGTACTCAAATAACTCAAATCTAGATCGCTTCTCGGCCCTATAGATAAGGACAAAGTGTACTCGCATAACACACATCCAGATCACTTCACGGCCTTATGGGTACGATCAGAGTGTACTCGCGTAACACATTTCCAGATCGCTTCTCGGCCTTATGGCTAAGATCAAAGTGTACTCGCATAACACACATCCTGATCGCTTCTAGGTGTTATGGCTAATATCATAGTGTACTCGCATAACACACTTCCAGATCGCTTCTCGGCCTTATGGCTAAGATGAAAGTGTTCTCGAATAACCCAAATCCAGATCCCGTCTCGGTCTTATGGCTAAGATCAAAGTGTACTCGCATAACACACATCCAGATCGCTTCTCGGCCTAATGGCGAAGATCAAAGTGTACACGCATAACACACCTCCAGATACCTTCTCGGCCTTGTGGTTATGTTTTTCCATAATTATTCATATTAGCCGTAAGGCCCGGGAGGCGATCTGAATCTTTGTTATGTCGGTACACGTGGATATGAACCGTAAGGCCGAGAAGATACCTGTATCTGTGTTATGCGAGCACACGTTGATATTAACCATAATGCCGAAAAGCGTTCTGGAACTGTGTTGTGCGAGTTTTATATAATTTTATACATTTTTATACCGGTTTGTATAGTATATTATAGTTCTATATAATTTTATACTGTTTTATCTAGTATTATACACGTTTCCATAGCATTATGTTGTTTTACGTGGTTTTACATTGTTTTGTATACATTTTTATTGTATTTCACCTATTAGATTGTGTAATGCAGTTATATATATTATTATGAAGTTTTGTGTAGATTTATGAAGTTTTATGCAGTTTCATATAACTTGATATATTTCTATATTGGCCTATATAGTTTTATATAGATCTGTATAGTTTAATATAATTTATGTAGTTTTATATAGTAGCCATAGTCTTATATAGTTACATGCGGTTTTATATTTTTGTATATTGTTCTATATAGTATTACACCATTTTACATTGCTTAACACAGTTTAATATTTTTTCGTATTGTTTTAAATATTTTTATATCGTTCTATATAGCATTATGCATTTTTATATAGTTTGATATAGTTTTATATAGTTTAATATAGCTATATATAGTTTTAAACACTTTTATATAGTTTTATATAGTTTTATATAGTTTTCTATAGTTTTATATAGTTTTATATAGTGTTATACAGTTTCATATAGTTTTATACAGTTTTGTATACTTTTATATAGTTTTATAGAGTTTTATATAGTTTTACATAGTTTTATATAGTTTTATATAGTTTTATATAGTTTTATATAGTTTTCTATAGTTTTATATAGTTTTATATAGTGTTATACAGTTTCATATAGTTTTATACAGTTTTGTATACTTTTATATAGTTTTATATAGTTTTATATAGTTTTATATAGTTTTATATAGTTCTATATAGCTTTATATAGTTTTATATAGTTTTATATAGTTTTATACAGTTTTATATACTTTTATATAGTTTTATTTGTTTTGTATAGTTTTATATAGTTTCATTCGTTTGATATAGCCTTATACAGTTTTATATAGATTTATATAGATTCATATAGTTTTAATAGTTTTATATAGTTTTATTTAGTGTTATACAGTTTTATATTGTTTTATATAGTTCCATATAGTTTCATACAGTTTCATATAGTTTCATATAGTTTTATATAGTTTTATATAGTTTTATATAGCTTTATATAGTTTTATATAGTCTTATATAGGTGTAGATAGTTTTAATAGTTTTATATAGTTTTAGATAGTTTTATATAGTTTTATATAGTTTTATATAGCTTTATATAGTTTTATATAGTTTTATATAGTTTTATATAGATTTATATAGTTTTAGATAGTTTTCATATAGTTTTATATAGTTTCATATAGTTTTATATAGTTTTATATAGTTTTATATAGTTTTATATAGTTTTATATTGTTTTATATGGCTCTATATAGTTTTATATAGATTTATGTAGTTTTATATAGTCTTATATAGTTTTAGATAGTTTTAATAGTTTTATATAGTTTTATATAGTTTTATATAGTTTTATATAGTTCTATATAGCTTTATATAGTTTTATATAGTTTTATATAGTTTTATACAGTTTTATATACTTTTATATAGTTTTATTTGTTTTGTATAGTTTTATATAGTTTCATTAGTTTGATATAGCCTTATACAGTTTTATATAGATTTATATAGATTCATATAGTTTTAATAGCTTTATATAGTTTTATTTAGTTTTATACAGTTTTATATTGTTTTATATAGTTCCATATAGTTTCATACAGTTTTATATAGTTTCATATAGTTTTATATAGTTTTATATAGTTTTATATAGTTTTATATAGTTTTATATAGTTTTATATAGGTTTATATAGTTTTATATAGTTTTATATAGTTTTATATAGTTTTAGATAGTTTTCATATAGATTTATATAGTTTCATATAGTTTTATTAGTTGGATATAGTTTGATATAGTTTTATATAATTTGATATTGTTTTAATAGAATTTTATACGTTTATATAGTTTTGTATAGTTTTATATAGGTTTATATAGTTTTATATAGTTTTATATAGTTTTATATAGTTTTTATATAGTGTTATAAAGTTTCATATAGTTTTATACAGTTTTGTATACTTTTATATAGTTTTATAGAGTTTTATATAGTTTTACATAGTTTTATATAGTTTTATATAGTTTTATATAGTTTTTATATAGTTTTATATAGTTTTATATAGTTTTGTTATGTTTCATAGTTTTATATAGTTTTATATAGTTTTATAGAGTTTTATATAATTTTATAAAAGTTTTGTATAGTTTCATATAGTTTTTTTAGTTTTACATGGTTTTATATAGTTCTAAATAGTTTTATATAGTTTTATATAGTTTTATATAGTTTCAAATAGTTTTATATAGTTTTACATTGTTTTATACATTTTTATATAGATTTATATGGTTTTATATAGTATTATATAGTTTTATATAGTCCTATATAGTTGTACATAGTTTTATATAGTTCAATATAGTTTTGTATAGTTTCATATAGTTTTATTAGTTTTACATAGTTTTATATAGTTCTATATAGTTTTATATGGTTTTATATAGTTTTATATAGTTTTGTTTGTTTTATATAGTTTTGCATAGTTTTATATAATTTTATAAGGTTTCATATAGTTTTATATAGTTTTATATAGTTTTGTATAGTTTTAATAGTTTTAGATGGTTATATATAGTTCTATACAGTTTTATATAGTTTTATGTAGTTTTTTATAGTTTTGTATAGTTCTATATATTTTTATATAGTTTTATATAGTTTCATATAGTTTTATAACGTTTAGTATAGTTTCATTTAGATTTTTTAGTTTTACATGGTTTTATATAGTTCTTAATACTTTTGTACTGTTTTATATAGTTTTTTATAGTTTCATATAGTTTTATAAAGTTTTATATAGCTTTATATAGTTTTATATAGATTTAGATAGTTTTATTTAGATTTATATAGTTTTATAGTATTACATAGTTTTATATAGTTTTAAATAGTTTTATATAGTTTTGTATAGTTTCATATAGTTTTATTAGTTTTACATAGTTTTATATAGTTTTATATAGTGTTATATAATTTTATATAGTATTATATAGTTTTATATAGTTTTATATTCTTTTATATAGTTATGTATAGTTTTATATAGATTTATATAGTTTCATATAGTTTTATATAGTTTTATATAGTTTTATATAGTTTTATATAGTTTTATATAGTTTTATTAGTTTTATTAGTTTTATATAGTTTCATATAGTTTTACATAGTTTCATATATTTTTTTATAGTTTTGTATAGCTTTATATAGTTTTATATAGATTTATACATATTTGTATAATCTTATATAGTTTTAAATAATTTTATTTGTCTTATATACTTTTATATAGTTCTATATAGTTTTATATAGTTTTGTATAGTTTTATACAGTTTTATACAGTTTTAACTAGTTTAATATATTTCTGAATAATTTTATATTTTTTATATATTTCTATATAGTTTCATATAGTTTTATTAGTTTTATATAGCTTTATATAGTTTTATGTAGTTTTATATAGTTTTATATTGTTTTATATAGATTTATATAGTTTTATATAGTTTGCTATTGTTCCATATTGTTTTTTATAGTTTTATATAGTTCTATATAGTTTTATACAGTTCTATATAGTTTTATTAATTTTATTAGTTTTATATAGTTCTATATAGGTTTATACGGTTCTATATAGTTTTATTAATTTTATTAGTTTTATATAGCTTTATACAGTTTAATATAGTTTTATTAGTTTTATATAGATTTATATAGTTTTATATAGTATTATATAGTTCTATACAGTTTTATTAGTTTTATATAGTTTTATATAGTTTTATATTGTTGTATATAGTTTTATATAGTATTATATAGTTTTATATAGTTTAATTAGTTTCATATAGTTTTATATAGGTTTACATAGTTTTATATAGTTTTATTAGTTTCATATATTTTTATATAGTTTTATACAGTATTATACAGTCTTATTTAGCTTTATTAGTTTTATATAGTTTTATATAGTTTTATATATAAAATTAATAAAACTATATGAAACTATATAGAAGTGTATAAAACTATATAAAACTAATAAAATTCTATAAAACTATATAAAACTGTATGAATCTATATAAAACTAATAAAACTATATAAAACTATATGAATGTACATAAAACTATATAGAACCAATAAAACTATATGAAGCAATGTAAAACTGTGTAAAACTATATAAAACTATAGAAAACTATAGAAAACTATATAAAACTATATAAAACTATATAAAACTATATAAAACTATATAAAACTATATAAAACTATATTAAACTGTATGGAACAATATAAAACTAATAAAACTATATGAAACCTTGTAAAACTAAGAAAACTAAATGAAACTATGTAAAACTATATAAAACTAACAAAACTATATGAAACTATGTAAAACCATATAAAACTATATAAAACTATATATAACTTTATAAAACTGTATAAATCTATATAAAACTATATAAAACTATATGAAACTATATAGAACTATATAAAACTATATAAATCTATATAAAATTATGTAAGACTATATAAAACAATATAAAACTATATAAAACAAACAAAACTATATAAAATTACATAAAACTATATAATACTATATAAAACTATATAAAAGTATATAAAACTATATAAAACTATATATATCTATGTAAAACAATTTAATAATATATAAAACTATATAAAAGTATATAAAACTATTAAAACTATATAAAACTATGTATAACTATATAAAACATAATAAATCTATATAAAACTATGTAAAACTATATAAAACTAATAAAAATATATAAAAATACATAAAACTAATAAAACTATATAAAACTACATAAAACTAAATAAAACTATACAAGACTATAAAAAACTACATAAAACTATATAAAACTCTATAGAACTATATATAACTATCTGAAGCTAATAAAACTATACAAAACTATATAAAACTATATAAAACTATATAAAACTATATAAAACTATATAAAACTATATAAAACTATATAAAACTAATAAAACTATATAAAAATACATAAAACTATATAAAACTGTATAAATCTAACAAAACTATATGAAACTATATTTAAACTATATAAAATTATATAAAACTATATAAAACGATATAAAACTACATAAAACTATGAAAAACTAATAACAGTATATAAATCTATATAAAATTATATAAAACTATATAAAACTATATAAAACTATATAAAACCATATAGAACTATACAAAACTATATAAAACCATATAGAACTATATAAAACTATGTAAAACTAATAAAACTATATGAAACTATACAAACCTACATAAAACTTCTAAAACTATATGACACTATATAAACTTATATAAAATTATATAAAACTATATAAAACTATATAAAACGATATAAAACTATATAGAACTATGTAAATCAATATAGAACTATATAAAACTATATAAAACTATACAAAGCTATATAAAACAATATAAATCTATATAAAACTATATAAAACTATATAGAATTATATAAAACTATGTAAAACTAATAAAACTATATAAAACTATATAAAACTATATAAAACTATATAGAACTATATAAAACTATATAAAACTAATAAAACAGTATAAAACTATATAAAACTATGTAAAACTATATAAAACTTTATAAAACTATATAAAGCT
>NW_027476005.1:12500-17500 GCF_051020985.1 Nomia melanderi | reverse complement strand
TTCATTTTCAGAGAAAAAAAAATTTTTGTCAATTTTTTCAACCTTAAAAACGTTAATAAACTGCACTCTTATGCACGGATTAAGCATTGAAAAATTTTTAAAACATGTAATAAAAAAGTTTATTCTTGACCGTTCGGACTTAGAAAAATTTCGAGTACCCCGGATCGCCTGCTGGAATTACCGCACGGCCTGGACAGCCCGCATCGACCGATACATTTTTTCCATTTTCAGTGAAAAAAAAATTTTTGTCAATTTTCTCAACGTTAAAAACGTTAATAAACTGCGTTTTTATGAGTGGATTAAACATTGAAAAAATTTTGAAATATGTGATGAAAAAGTTTACTCTTGACCGTTCGGACTTAGAAAAATTTCGAGTACCTCGGATCGCCGGCTGGAATTACCGCACGGCCTGGACAGCTCGCATCGACCGATACATTTTTTCCATTTTCAGTGAAAAAAAAATTTTTGTCAATTTTCTCAACGTTAAAAACGTTAATAAACTGCGTTTTTATGCGTGGATTAAACATTAAAAAAATTTTGAAATATGTGATGAAAAAGTTTACTCTTGACCGTTCGGACTTAGAAAAATTTCGAGTACCTCGGATCGCCTGCTGGAATTACCGCACGGCCTGGACAGCCCGCATCGACCGATACATTTTTTCCATTTTCAGTGAAAAAAAAATTTTTGTCAATTTTCTCAACGTTAAAAACGTTAATAAACTGCGTTTTTATGCGTGGATTAAACATTAAAAAAATTTTGAAATATGTGATGAAAAAGTTTACTCTTGACCGTCGGGACTTAGAAAAATTTCGAGTACCCCGGATCGCCTGCTGGAATTACCGCACGGCCTGGATAGCCCGCATCGACCGATACATTTTTTCCATTTTCAGTGAAAAAAAAATTTTTGTCAATTTTCTCAACGTTAAAAACTGCGATAAACTGCGTTTTTATGCGTAGATTAAACATTGAAAAAATTTTGAAATATGCGATGAAAAAGTTTACTCTTGACCGTCGGGACTTAGAAAAATTTCGAGTACCCCGGATCGCCTGCTGGCATTACCGCACGGGCTGGACACCTCGCTCCGACGAATCGGTTTTTTCCATTTTTTTTGAAAAATAAATTTTTGTAATTTTTTTTAATGTCAAAAACGTTAATAAACGTCATGTTTACGCATGGATTAAACATTGAAATAATTTTAAAACACTTATTAAAAAAGTTGGTGTCGACCGTGGGACTTAGAAAAATTTCGGGAAGTCCGATTCGCCTGCTGGAATTACCGCACGGGCAGGACACCTCGCTCCGACGAATCGGTTTTTTCCATTTTTTTTGAAAAATAAATTTTTGTAATTTTTTTTAACGTTGAAAACGTTAATAAACATCATGTTTACGCATGGATTAAACATTGAAATAATTTTAAAACGCTTATTAAAAAAGTTGGTGTCGACCGTGGGACTTAGAAAAATTTCGGGAAGTCCGATTCGCCTGCTGGAATTACCGCACGGGCTGGACACCTCGCTCCGACGAATCGGTTTTTTCCATTTTTTTTGAAAAATAAATTTTTGTAATTTTTTTTAATGTCAAAAACGTTAATAAACGTCATGTTTACGCATGGATTAAACATTGAAATAATTTTAAAACACTTATTAAAAAAGTTGGTGTCGACCGTGGGACTTAGAAAAATTTCGGGAAGTCCGATTCGCCTGCTGGAATTACCGCACGGGCTGGACACCTCGCTCCGCCGAATCGGTATTTTCCATTTTTCTTGAAAAATAAATTTTTGTAATTTTTTTTAACGTTGAAAACGTTAATAAACATCATGTTTACGCATGGATTAAACATTGAAATAATTTTAAAACGCTTATTAAAAAAGTTGGTGTCGACCGTGGGACTTAGAAAAATTTCGGGAAGTCCGATTCGCCTGCTGGAATTACCGCACGGGCAGGACACCTCGCTCCGACGAATCGGTTTTTTCCATTTTTTCCGAAAAATAAATTTTTGTAATTTTTTTTAATGTTAAAAACGTTAATAAACTTCATGTTTACGCATGGATTAAACATTGAAATAATTTTAAAACACTTATTAAAAAAGTTGGTGTCGACCGTGGGACTTAGAAAAATTTCGGGAAGTCCGATTCGCCTGCTGGAATTACCGCACGGGCTGGACACCTCGCTCCGCCGAATCGGTTTTTTCCTTTTTTTCCGAAAAATAAATTTTTGTAATTTTTTTTAATGTTAAAAACGTTAATAAACTTCATGTTTACGCATGGATTAAACATTGAAATAATTTTAAAACGCTTATTAAAAAAGTTGGTGTCGACCGTGGGACTTAGAAAAATTTCGGGAAGTCCGATTCGCCTGCTGGAATTACCGCACGGGCAGGACACCTCGCTCCGACGAATCGGTTTTTTCCATTTTTTCCGAAAAATAAATTTTTGTAATTTTTTTTAATGTTAAAAACGTTAATAAACTTCATGTTTACGCATGGATTAAACATTGAAATAATTTTAAAACACTTATTAAAAAAGTTGGTGTCGACCGTGGGACTTAGAAAAATTTCGGGAAGTCCGATTCGCCTGCTGGAATTACCGCACGGGCTGGACACCTCGCTCCGCCGAATCGGTTTTTTCCTTTTTTTCCGAAAAATAAATTTTTGTAATTTTTTTTAATGTTAAAAACGTTAATAAACTTCATGTTTACGCATGGATTAAACATTGAAATAATTTTAAAACGCTTATTAAAAAAGTTGGTGTCGACCGTGGGACTTAGAAAAATTTCGGGAAGTCCGATTCGCCTGCTGGAATTACCGCACGGGCAGGACACCTCGCTCCGACGAATCGGTTTTTTCCATTTTTTCCGAAAAATAAATTTTTGTAATTTTTTTTAATGTTAAAAACGTTAATAAACTTCATGTTTACGCATGGATTAAACATTGAAATAATTTTAAAACGCTTATTAAAAAAGTTGGTGTCGACCGTGGGACTTAGAAAAATTTCGGGAAGTCCGATTCGCCTGCTGGAATTACCGCACGGGCTGGACACCTCGCTCCGCCGAATCGGTTTTTTCCTTTTTTTCCGAAAAATAAATTTTTGTAATTTTTTTTAATGTTAAAAACGTTAATAAACTTCATGTTTACGCATGGATTAAACATTGAAATAATTTTAAAACGCTTATTAAAAAAGTTGGTGTCGACCGTGGGACTTAGAAAAATTTCGGGAAGTCCGATTCGCCTGCTGGAATTACCGCACGGGCAGGACACCTCGCTCCGACGAATCGGTTTTTTCCATTTTTTTTGAAAAATAAATTTTTGTAATTTTTTTTAATGTTAAAAACGTTAATAAACTTCATGTTTACGCATGGATTAAACATTGAAATAATTTTAAAACGCTTATTAAAAAAGTTTACTCTTGACCGTGGGGACTTAGAAAAATTCCGGCTTGCACGGATTCGACCACTCTGTTTTTCGGAGTTTCTGAGAAAAATAAATTTTTGTAATTTTTTTCATTATGATTTCTGAGTTCTCCCAGTAGTTTAATGTAAGGATTAAGCATTTAAAAATTTTTAAATCGAATATTAAAAAAGTTTACTCTTGCAATTTTTGGAAAAAAAAAATTCTAAAAAATTTTTCTTTCGGTGGAAACTAACGTTTAATATGTACAATAACGATTTATCGAATAAAAATCGTATGTTAATATATGTTCGAATCGACCATAGTTTCAGCGGCTAAGTACCAGCAGCCCGGCCGGTTGGTCTGTACGCGCGGCAGTTTACCACCATAAGCGCCCGTGCTGAGCGGCCGGCGCCGCGGTCGTCGCGGCCGCCCGTTTGGTTACTATAAGAGAGCACGTCGGTTCGAGCGGACCGGTCGGCGCAGCGGCGGGCGAGCGGCTATTCTACGATCTCGGTCGAGAAGCAGTCGTTCAGCTCCTCGAGGTCCATTCCTCGACTGTTCTGTACCGCGTTCCGTTGCGAATTTTTCTCTACACAGCATGACCACGGGTCGGTGTCTCAGACCGAATGGCCCTTATGTGGTAAGCCCAGAATGTTGGGTTGGATACAACGTATATTCGTTATACTTGTACGACTCTCACATCAACTCTCAGAAACCCAAAAGGGGTTTTCTATCCGAGCGAAAATATATTTTTCGTATACAAAAATTTAATGGCAAAGACCAAACGAAATACTACACACAAAAAGGGGCGACGAACAAAAATTGTTCGAATGAAATATAATATATACATATAAAATTGAGGTGTCCTAAGAGAGAAATACATAAACTAAGAGGTATATATTATAAGAAATATATATTATTTCTGGGCAAAGAAGAGAGAACGAAAAGAAGAGTATGATCTTTAACGCGAGGGCCTCGACATGGGTACGCCTAGCATGGTTCGCGCTTTCTCGATATGTCCAGCATGTTAACGTACGCGGTCTTCGGACTTCGTGCGTTATGTCCGTGCTTACACGATGGAGAGCGCTCGAGCATACGTGCTTACAAACCTGAAAGTCGATGTGACATCCGAGATTCTTTTTCTTCTAAAAAGATCTCGGAGAGATACACGGGAGAGTTTGAAATTTTTGGAGGTCCTCCTGATGTATATGCGCGGATATACCCATGTGGTAATTCGTGCGGAGTTGGTAATCTAATAGTGGAGCGAAATTTACCAACTCGAAAGAGAAGAGAGAAGAGAAGAGAGTAGAGAGAAGAGAGAGGAGAAAGAGAACTGTCTTAAAGACGAGAAAAAGTATCGTCGATCCGACTCTTAAGGGGAGAGAGTCGGCGACTAAGATATATATATACATACATATTTTTGCTTCGTATGATGAAAATTTACTCGAAGCTCCCTGGTTGATCCTGCCAGTAGTCATATGCTTGTCTCAAAGATTAAGCCATGCATGTCTCAGTACATGCCGTATTAAGGTGAAACCGCGAATGGCTCATTAAATCAGTTATGGTTCCTTAGATCGTACCCACATTTACTTGGATAACTGTGGTAATTCT
>NW_027476005.1:0-10000 GCF_051020985.1 Nomia melanderi | reverse complement strand
GAAGGCTTACTATGAGAGAAGAAATAGTATATGCCGGTGGTTCGCGTGTGTAGGCTCTATACGAAATTGCGATTCAAGAGAGTAGGAAAAGACGCGATGAACCACGATTTCCGTGCGTCTTACGTCTCTCGACGATGGGACGATCCACGCGAAGAGTTGTTACGTGCTCGCGCGAGGTGCGATAGCGTCGATTCGCTTTTCTGTACGGGGAGAAATAGAACGATGAGCTGACTTATCGGGTCTTCGTTGGAATTACCGTCGCTGGCATTGTAAACTCCAGATGACCTTGTGATTCCTTCGTCGGGCACTGGTAAAGGGTGGCGATGATTCGTTCTATAATAGAAATACCCGTCGTAGCGTTTCGGCCTAGTCACCCGCCACGAAACACTCTCTCGTCGTGGAATCCCCGCGTCGGAGAGTAAAACGCCGAAGGCTTACTTATGAAACTTACGTCTCTCGACGATGGGACGATCCACGCGAAGAGTTGTTACGTGCACGCGTATGGTGCGATTGCGTCGATTCGCTTTTCTGTACGGGGAGCAATAGAACGTTGAGTTGACTTATCGGGTCTTCGTTGGAATTACCGTCGCTGGCATTGTAAACTCCAGATGACCTTGTGATTCCTTCGTCGGGCACTGGTAAAGGGTGGCGATGATGCGTTCTATAATAGAAATACCCGTCGTAGCGTTTCTTCCGAGTCAACCCGCTCACGAAACACTCTCTCGTCGTGGAATCCCCGCGTCGGAGAGTAAAACGCGAATTCATAGTATGGAAACTTACGTCTCTCGACGATGGGACGATCCACGCGAAGAGTTGTTACGTGCACGCGTATGGTGCGATTGCGTCGATTCGCTTTTCTGTACGGGGAGTAATAGAACGTTGAGTTGACTTATCGGGTCTTCGTTGGAATTACCGTCGCTGGCATTGTAAACTCCAGATGACCTTGTGATTCCTTCGTCGGGCACTGGTAAAGGGTGGCGATGATGCGTTCTATAATAGAAATACCCGTCGTAGCGTTTCTTCCGAGTCAACCCGCTCACGAAACTCTCTCTCGTCGTGGAATCCCCGCGTCGGAGAGTAAAACGCGAATTCATACTATGAAAACTTACGTCTCTCGACGATGGGACGATCCACGCGAAGAGTTGTTTACGTGCACGCGTATGGTGCGATTGCGTCGATTCGCTTTTCTGTACGGGGAGAAATAGAACGTTGAGTTGACTTATCGGGTCTTCGTTGGAATTACCGTCGCTGGCATTGTAAACTCCAGATGACCTTGTGATTCCTTCGTCGGGCACTGGTAAAGGGTGGCGATGATGCGTTCTATAATAGAAATACCCGTCGTAGCGTTTCTTCGGAGTCAACCCGCTCACGAAACTCTCTCTCGTCGTGGAATCCCCGCGTCGGAGAGTAAAACGCGAATTCATACTATGAAAACTTACGTCTCTCGACGATGGGACGATCCACGCGAAGAGTTGTTTACGTGTACGCGTATGGTGCGATTGCGTCGATTCGCTTTTCTGTACGGGGAGAAATAGAACGTTGAGTTGACTTATCGGGTCTTCGTTGGAATTACCGTCGCTGGCATTGTAAACTCCAGATGACCTTGTGATTCCTTCGTCGGGCACTGGTAAAGGGTGGCGATGATGCGTTCTATAATAGAAATACCCGTCGTAGCGTTTCTTCCGAGTCAACCCGCTCACGAAACTCTCTCTCTCGTCGTGGAATCCCCGCGTCGGAGAGTAAAACGCCGAAGGCTTACTATGAAACTTACGTCTCTCGACGATGGGACGATCCACGCGAAGAGTTGTTACGTGCACGCGTATGGTGCGATTGCGTCGATTCGCTTTTCTGTACGGGGAGTAATAGAACGTTGAGTTGACTTATCGGGTCTTCGTTGGAATTACCGTCGCTGGCATTGTAAACTCCAGATGACCTTGTGATTCCTTCGTCGGGCACTGGTAAAGGGTGGCGATGATGCGTTCTATAATAGAAATACCCGTCGTAGCGTTTCTTCCGAGTCAACCCGCTCACGAAACTCTCTCTCGTCGTGGAATCCCCGCGTCGGAGAGTAAAACGCGAATTCATACTATGAAAACTTACGTCTCTCGACGATGGGACGATCCACGCGAAGAGTTGTTTACGTGCACGCGTATGGTGCGATTGCGTCGATTCGCTTTTCTGTACGGGGAGAAATAGAACGTTGAGTTGACTTATCGGGTCTTCGTTGGAATTACCGTCGCTGGCATTGTAAACTCCAGATGACCTTGTGATTCCTTCGTCGGGCACTGGTAAAGGGTGGCGATGATGCGTTCTATAATAGAAATACCCGTCGTAGCGTTTCTTCCGAGTCAACCCGCTCACGAAACTCTCTCTCGTCGTGGAATCCCCGCGTCGGAGAGTAAAACGCGAATTCATACTATGAAAACTTACGTCTCTCGACGATGGGACGATCCACGCGAAGAGTTGTTTACGTGCACGCGTATGGTGCGATTGCGTCGATTCGCTTTTCTGTACGGGGAGAAATAGAACGTTGAGTTGACTTATCGGGTCTTCGTTGGAATTACCGTCGCTGGCATTGTAAACTCCAGATGACCTTGTGATTCCTTCGTCGGGCACTGGTAAAGGGTGGCGATGATGCGTTCTATAATAGAAATACCCGTCGTAGCGTTTCTTCCGAGTCAACCCGCTCACGAAACTCTCTCTCGTCGTGGAATCCCCGCGTCGGAGGGTAAAACGCGATATATAATAGTATATGCCAGTGGTTCGCGCGCGTCGTCTCTGAGATACGCGGTCGACAGAGTTCCGAAAACACGTGATGTGCCACGATTTCCGTGCGTCTTACATCTTTCGACGATGGGACGATCCACGCGAAGAGAACGTTCGTGCTTGCGTGAGGTGCAACAGCGTCGATTCGCTTTTCTGTACGGGGAGAAATAGAACGTTGAGTTGACTTATCGGGTCTTCGTTGGAATTACCGTCGCTGGCATTGTAAACTCCAGATGACCTTGTGATTCCTTCGTCGGGCACTGGTAAAGGGTGGCGATGATTCGTTCTATAATAGTAATACCCGTCGTAGCGTTTCGACCGATGTCACCCGCCACGAATGTCTCTCTCGACGTGGAAACCCCGCGCCGAAGAGTAAACGCGAAGGCTTACCATACGAAAGAAAACGGTATTATACGCCTGTGGTATGTGCGTCTCGGCTCTGTGATACGCGATCGGCAGAGTTACAAAAAAACGTTGATGGGCCACGATTTCCGTGCGTCTTACATCTTTCGACGATGGGACGATCCACGCGAAGAGTAGTTACGTGCTCGCGCGAGGTGCGATAGCGTCGATTCGCTTTTCTGTACGGGGAGAAATAGAACGATGAGTTGACTTATCGGGTCTTCGTTGGAATTACCGTCGCTGGCATTGTAAACTCCAGATGACCTTGTGATTCCTTCGTCGGGCACTGGTAAAGGGTGGCGATGATTCGTTCTATAATAGAAATACCCGTCGTAGCGATTCGGCCGAGACACCCGCCACGAAACTCTCTCTCGTCGTGGAATCCCCATGTCGGAGAGTAAAACGCGAAGGCTAACTATATAAGAAACATATAGTATTATTTATGCCTGTGGTTCTCCGTTTGTCCTACTCTCAGATACGCGACTCGGAGAGTTACGAATAATCGTGATGGACCACGATTTCTGTACGTCTTACATCTTTCGACGATGGGACGATCCACGCGAAGAGATCATTCCTGCTTGCGTGAGGTGCGATAGCGCCGATTCGCTTTTCTGTACGGGGAGAAATAGAACGATGAGTTGACTTATCGGGTCTTCGTTGGAATTACCGTCGCTGGCATTGTAAACTCCAGATGACCTTGTGATTCCTTCGTCGGGCACTGGTAAAGGGTGGCGATGATTCGTTCTATAATAGAAATACCCGTCGTAGCGATTCGGCCGTGTCACCCGCCACGAAAATCTCTCTCGTCGTGGAATCCCCGCGTCGTAGAGTAAACGCGAAGGCTTGCTATAGAAGACTATAGTTTATACGCCTGTGGTTCACCGGTTGCCTGCTCTCCGGGGTACGCGATCGCGCAGGAGTTACGGAAGAACTTGATGGGCCACGATCTCCAAGCGGCTATATCTTTCGACGATGGGACGATTCACGCGAAGAGAACGTTCGTGCATGCGTGAGGTGCGATAGCGTTGATTCGCTTGTCTGTACGGGGAGAAATAGAACGATGAGTTGACTTATCGGGTCTTCGTTGGAATTACCGTCGCTGGCATTGTAAACTCCAGATGACCTTGTGATTCCTTCGTCGGGCACTGGTAAAGGGTGGCGATGATTCGTTCTATAATAGAAATACCCGTCGTAGCGTTTCGACCGATGTCACCCGCCACGAAATTCTCTCTCGTCGTGGAATCCCCGCGTCGGAGAGTAACCGCCGAAGGCTTGCTATAGAAGACTATAGTTTATACGCCTGTGGTTCACCGGTTGCCGGCTCTCCGGGGCACGCGATCGCGCGAAGGTTACGGAGGGACGTGAAGCGCCCGAGCAATGAAACGTCCGCAGGAGGAAACGAGCAACCGCCGAACATTGTTTCGCGACGTTTCCATAATGTATTGTCGTTTCGCTCGCATCCCGCTTCTTTCCCCTAGTTTCCTCGACGCGTAGTTTCGCAGCCTTAGTGGACGAATCATTCTCGATTCGAGGAAAGATATGCAGTGGGGCGTGCAATGAGCCCGCCAGAGACCACGATCTCCAATGCGTCTTTACATCTTTCGACGATGGGATGATCCACGCGAAGAGAACGTTCGTGCTTGCGCGAGGTGCGTTAGCGTCGATTCGCTTTTCTGTACGGGGAGAAATAGAACGATGAGTTGACTTATCGGGTCTTCGTTGGAATTACCGTCGCTGGCATTGTAAACTCCAGATGACCTTGTGATTCCTTCGTCGGGCACTGGTAAAGGGTGGCGATGATTCGTTCTATAATAGAAATACCCGTCGTAGCGATTCGGCCGAGTCACCCGCCACGAAACTGTCTCTCTTTCGTCGTGGAAACCCCGCGTCGGAGAGTAAAACGCGCGAAGGCTGTGACTGTAACATATATATATACAGTATACAATGCCTGTGGTTTTTGCGCGTGTCGGCTCTTCGGTATACGCGATCGGCCAGAGTTACGGAGGGACGGTGAAGCGCACGAGAAATTGAAACGGCCGCACGATTGGAACCGAGCAACCGTCGAACATTGTTTCGCGACGTTTCCATAATGCGTTTTCGTTTCGCTCGCATACCGCTTCTTTTCCCCTAGTCTCTGAGACGCGTTTTCGAGCCGTTCTTCTACTATCGATTCTCGTAGAGAGAAGGGACCGGGTAGTCTGGAAGTGGAACCCGCATCTTGCGTGTACCGTACACGGAATTGAGAGGACCGGCCGTGAAGCTCGTTTTAAAGCCGTGCGTCTGACACCCAACTCTTGCGCGCCAATTTCGCGGCAAGAGATAATATGGGACGAATGACCGGCAAAGAGCCAGCTGTGAAGTCTGTTTTTTTAATCGAATCCGTGGACGTGTGTATGCCGTAGCGTCGCTCGTCGTGTTCGTTCATGGTCGTTCCGAGAGAAAGAACGAAAGCGGTAACGAAGGGACCGGCCGTGAAGCTCGTTTTAAAGCCGCGCGTCTGACACCCAACTCTTGCGCGCCAATTTCGCGGCAAGAGATAACATGGGACGAATGACCGGCAAAGAGCCAGCTGTGAAGTCTTTTTTCATTATTTGCTTTCAATCGATCGATCGGTACGATTCGTGCAACGTTTCGCGCGATGCGACGCGAAAACATGCGCGCAACAATAGATGCGTCTGATCGGAAGAACGCGAGGGTCGACTGCACGCGATGGATTCAGTATCGGGTAGGATACAAAATATATCCCCGTCGTTTCCACGCGTGCGAGTCTTCTGCGTCTTTCGCGGGTTTTTGAATGCACTATACGCCCGGAACGTCGAGAAATATATACATATTACTTGAACGTTTTTCGTCTCGAAAGGCTTCGGTGTCGTCTCCAAGGCGACGCCTGAATCTCCTTCGCGCGCTGGTCGGAGATTCAGGTATCAACTTTTATCTTCTCTTTGAAAGAAGAGAGATATTAGGTCGAACAAATGAGAATAAAATTATATATGTGAAATATAAAATTTATACGATTACCCTGAACGGTGGATCACTTGGCTCGTGGGTCGATGAAGAACGCAGCTAATTGCGCGTCAACGTGTGAACTGCAGGACACATGAACATCGACATTTCGAACGCACATTGCGGTCCACGGATACAATTCCTGGACCACGCCTGGCTGAGGGTCGTTTACGTACCATACACTGCTTGCGTAGCTCTGTCAAATCCCCGCCGTCGTTCACCTCTTCGGATCGAACGTTTTTTTACCGAAGGGCGCAAAGAACGTTTCTGAGTCGGGTTAAGAGAAGGATGCTACGTACGAGCGAACGATGGGTGTCTCGTCGGCGTTTGTCGCGGACACGCGAAAATTCTGTGAATTTCACGGACAGTGTACGTTCTAGTTGTTGCAAAACGATCGGAATCGTTTGTATGGACTCGCGTGAGTGTTCGCGGCGTCGTGCGTCGTTCAATTACGACCGCCCGCGGATACCGCTCCACTGCGATATGGATCTGAGCGACAACTTTTTCGGCTGTTCGTGAGATGAACGGTTTCGTGTGTTTAGAAAAATTTTTTTTCCCGCGCTCCCGACGTCACCTGAAATGATGCGTCAGAGGTGAAAGAAAATATTAAGAAGTCGAGAGAGAGAGAGACTACACACGTTTTATTCATATTTTGTATACCGTGCGTGAGACGGATGTGCACGACACGTCGTATGTCGGTATATTACCGACTGGCCCCAGGGAGATTGTTTTCTTCCTCTCTTACGAATGAGATGTACGTTTCGGAGGATCGTCGTTACCGAAACACACGGCAAAACGAGACTTCTCGCAGCAGAACCTTTATACACAATACACATCGACTCTTTTTACCCCGAGAGAGAGAGAAAAGGTGTATTTCTTTTTTTTATTTTTCGAATTCGACGCACGAACGCTTTGACGACTGGAGAAAAACACGGTGTGTGTTAAAATCGTGCGGGACGAGCATGCGTATTCGTAACGGGTCGAATAGTTCTTATTCCCCGTCGTCGCGTGTCCTCGCTGGACCACCACCGTGCGCTTCCGCCACGTTCAGTTGAATTTCGAAATATATATATATAAAAAGAATCACCATATACTCTCTTTCGGGAGGTGTATTTTTATCGGTTTCTGCTATAGAGAAGAGACGGAGATCGTGTTGTGAGGTGTAACGTTTCTGTATCCCCGTTTCGGAGGATCGTCGTTATCGGCGGAACACACGTCAAAACGAGACTTCTCGCAGAACCTTTATACACAATACACATCGACTCTTTTACCCCGAGAGAGAGAAAAGGTGTTTTTCTTTTTTTTTTATTTTTCGAATTCGACGCACGAACGCTTTGACGACTGGAGAAAAACACGGTGTGTGTTAAAATCGTGCGGGACGAGCATGCGTATTCGTAACGGGTCGAATAGTTCTTATTCCCCGTCGTCGCGTGTCCTCGCTGGACCACCACCGTGCGCTTCCGCCACGTTCAGTTGTATTTCGAAATATATATATATATAAAAAGAATCACCATATACTCTCTTTCGGGAGGTGTATTTTTATCGGTTTCTGCTATAGAGAAGAGACGGACGATCGTGTGTGACACCACGTGGTAACGTTTCCGTATCCCCGTAAAATACGTTTATCTTTTCTCGTAGAAAAGAGAGAGGAAGAGGCAGGAGCTCCTCTTTGGCGAGGCTTTCGAACGTCGCGTCCCGTCCGCCGGAATATAATGATATAAATATATAACCGCCGCCGACTTTGTGCGAAAGCGTTGAAACGAACGCGTCGGTCGCCCCATGGTGTGTGTTTGTCGTGTCTTCTTTTCCTCTTCTGCACTTCTCTTCACTGTCGATCGCGAGACCGCGCGAGATCCGCTTCGGTCGTCCAGTCCCCGAAAATTCTTCTCGGACGGGCGTTAAAGTTAACCGGAGCGCGAGATCGTCTAGCGAGAGTCTTTTTCGCGATCGAGTAAAATGTGATAGAAGAAGGAGAAGAGTGTAAAAAGAGAATATAGACACGCGACGCAGCAGAGACCACTGGTGAGGCGCATAAGACGCGTTCGCGAACGATTTTTCGCGACGATACGGAGTCGCGCGTGTCGCGGTATATTTATCATTTATATACGTTATAATATGAATATTGTTGTGTTCGAACGCACTCTCCTCTAGACTTTGTTTTTTTTGCCTTTGAGCGATTTTTATGAAATTCGATTGAATTTTCATACAATTCACGTTCACGACGACCTCAGAGTAGGCGAGATTACCCGCTGAATTTAAGCATATTACTAAGCGGAGGAAAAGAAACTAACAAGGATTTCCTTAGTAGCTGCGAGCGAACAGGAATTAGCCCAGCACTGAATCCCGCGGTTCCGCCGTAGGGAAATGTAGTGTTCAGGAGGGTCCATTTATCCCGTGACGTCGAACCGCGTCCAAGTCCATCTTGAATGGGGCCATTTACCCGTAGAGGGTGCCAGGCCCGTAGCGACCGGTACGCGTTTCGGGAGGACCTTTCCTTAGAGTCGGGTTGCTTGAGAGTGCAGCCCTAAGTGGGTGGTAAACTCCATCTAAGGCTAAATATGACCACGAGACCGATAGCGAACAAGTACCGTGAGGGAAAGTTGAAAAGAACTTTGAAGAGAGAGTTCAAGAGTACGTGAAACCGTTCAGGGGTAAACCTGAGAAACCCAAAAGATCGAATGGGGAGATTCATCGTCGACGAGGCTGGCTTCCGTTGGCGCGCAGATACCCCGCGTATGGACCTTCGTGGTTCCAATGCGCGAGGGTACACACGCCTTCGGCCTAAATGTTCCGGCAACGTAGTCGTGCACTTCTCCCTTAGTAGAACGTCGCGACCCGTTGCGTGTCGGTCTACGGCCCGAGTGGTTGCCTGCCGCGTCGCCTTTGGCGCACGCGACAGACCCTCGGCGGCCCGGCCGGCTGCGCGACGGTACTCTGACGGTATCGGGCCGCAACCAATCCATTTTCGAATGTATGTGCGTCAGGCCCGCCGCAAGCTCGATCAGTATACCCTCGGAGGTACGGACCTGGTGCCGGCTCCGAGCCTGGTCAGCTGTTGGCAGGCGGTGTCCTCGGACTGGCCAAGCTTCGAATTACCGGTCGGCGACGCTACTGCTTTGGGTACTCTCAGGACCCGTCTTGAAACACGGACCAAGGAGTCTAACATGTGCGCGAGTCATTGGGATTTTGTAAACCTAAAGGCGGAATGAAAGTGAAGGTCGTTCCTTAGCGTCGACCGAGGGAGGATGGGCCGCGTTGCGATGCGGCCTCGCACTCCCGGGGCGTCTCGTTCTCATTGCGAGAAGAGGCGCACCCAGAGCGTACACGTTGGGACCCGAAAGATGGTGAACTATGCCTGGTCAGGACGAAGTCAGGGGAAACCCTGATGGAGGTCCGTAGCGATTCTGACGTGCAAATCGATCGTCGGAACTGGGTATAGGGGCGAAAGACTAATCGAACCATCTAGTAGCTGGTTCCCTCCGAAGTTTCCCTCAGGATAGCTGGCACTCGCTTGTTCCTCCGTGAACTTGTGCGAGTTTCATCTGGTAAAGCGAATGATTAGAGGCCTTGGGGCCGAAACGACCTCAACCTATTCTCAAACTTTAAATGGGTGAGATCTCTGGCTTGCTTGGATCAATGAAGCCACGAGATTTATGAATCAGAGTGCCAAGTGGGCCAATTTTGGTAAGCAGAACTGGCGCTGTGGGATGAACCAAACGCAGAGTTAAGGCGCCTAAGTCGACGCTTATGGGATACCATGAAAGGCGTTGGTTGCTTAAGACAGCAGGACGGTGGCCATGGAAGTCGGAATCCGCTAAGGAGTGTGTAA
>NW_027476004.1:0-22885 GCF_051020985.1 Nomia melanderi | reverse complement strand
ATATAGTTTTATATAGTTTTATTAGTTTTATATGGAGTTATATAGTTTTATATAGTTTTATATAGTTTTATTAGTTTTATATAGTTTACATAGTTTTATACAGTTTCAGACAGTTTTATATAGTTTTATATAGTACTATATAGTTTTATATAGTTTTATTAGTTTTGTATAGTTTATATAGTTTTATGCAGTTTCAGACAGTTTTATATAGTTTTAAATAGTTTTATATATTTTTATATAGTTTTATTAGTTTTATATGGAGTTATATAGTTTTATATAGTTTTATATAGTTTTATATAGTTTTGTTAGTTTTATATAGTTTTATATAGTTTTATATAGTTTTGTTAGTTTTGTTAGTTTTATATTGTTTTATATAGTTTTTTATAGTTTTAAATAGTATTATATTGTTTTATAGAGTTTTATATAGTTTTATATAATTTTATATAGTTTTATAGAGTTTTATATAGTTTTATACAGTATTATATAGATTATACAGTTTTATACCGTTTCAGACAGTTTTATGTACTTTCATATAGTTCTATATTGTTTTATTAGCGTTTTATGGTTACATAGTTTTATTAGCTTTATAAAGTTTTATATAATTTTATATAGCTTTATATAGATTTGTATAGTTTTATATAGTTTTATATAGTTCTACATAGTTTTATATAGCTTTATATAGTTTCATATAGTTTTATATAGTTTTATATAGTTTTATTAGTTTTATATAGAGTTATATTGCTTTATATAGTTTTATATAGTTTTATATAGTACTATATAGTTTTATATAGTTTTATTAGTTTTATATAGTTTATATAGTTTTATGCAGTTTCAGACAGTTTTATATAGTTTTAAATAGTTTTATATAGTTTTATATAGTTTTATTAGTTTTATATGGAGTTATATAGTTTTATATAGTTTTATATAGTTTTATATAGTTTTGTTAGTTTTATATAGTTTTATATAGTTTTATATAGTTTTGTTAGTTTTGTTAGTTTTATATTGTTTTATATAGTTTTTTATAGTTTTAAATAGTATTATATTGTTTTATAGAGTTTTATATAGTTTTATATAGTTTTATATAGTTTTATAGAGTTTTATATAGTTTTATACAGTATTATATAGATTATACAGTTTTATACCGTTTCAGACAGTTTTATGTACTTTCATATAGTTCTATATTGTTTTATTAGCGTTTTATGGTTACATAGTTTTATTAGCTTTATAAAGTTTTATATAATTTTATATAGTTTTATATAGATTTGTATAGTTTTATATAGTTTTATATAGTTCTACATAGTTTTATATAGCTTTATATAGTTTTATATAGTTTTATATAGTTTTATATAGTTTTATTAGTTTTATATAGAGTTATATTGCTTTATATAGTTTTATATAGTTTTATTAGTTTTATATAGTTTACATAGTTTTATACAGTTTCAGACAGTTTTATATAGTTTTAAATAGTTTTATATAGTTTTATATAGTTTTATTAGTTTTATATGGAATTATATAGTTTTATATAGGTTTATATAGTTTTATATAGTTTTGTTAGTTTTGTTAGTTTTATATTGTTTTATATAGTTTTATTAGTTTTATATGGAGATATATAGTTTTATATAGTTTTATATAGTTTTATATAGTTTTATATAGTTTTATATAGTTTTGTTAGTTTTGTTAGTTTTATATTGTTTTATATAGTTTTATATAGTTTTAAATAGTATTATATAGTTTTATACAGTATTATATAGATTATATAGTTTTATACCGTTCCAGACAGATTTATGTACTTTCATATAGTTCTATATTGTTTTATTAGCGTTTTATGGTTACATACTTTTATTAGCTTTATAAAGTTTTATATAATTTTATATAGTTTTATATAGATTTGTATAGTTTGATATAGTTTTATATAGTTCTACATAGTTTTATATAGCTTTATATAGTTTTATATAGTTTTATATAGTTTTATTAGTTTTATATAGAGTTATATTGCTTTATATAGTTTTATATAGTTTTATATAGTACTATATAGTTTTATATAGTTTTATTAGTTTTATATAGTTTATATAGTTTTATACAGTTTCAGACAGTTTTATATAGTTTTAAATAGTTTTATATAGTTTTATATAGTTTTATTAGTTTTATACGGAGGTATATAGTTTTATATAGTTTTATATAGTTTTATTAGTTTTATATGGAGGTATATAGTTTTATATAGTTTTATATAGTTTTATATAGTTTTATATAGTTTTGTTAGTTTGGTTAGTTTTATATTGTTTTATATAGTTTTATATAGTTTTATATAGTTTTAAATAGTATTATATAGTTTTATAGAGTTTTATATAGTTTTATATAGGTTTATATAGTTTTATATAGTTTATATAGTTTTATACAGTTTCAGACAGTTTTATATAGTTTAATAGTTTTATATAGTTTTATATAGTTTTATATAGTTTTATAGTGTTTTATAGAGTTTTATATAGTTTTGTTCGTCTTATATAGTTTTATATAGTTTTATTAGTCTTGTATAGTACTATATAGTTTCATATAGTTTTATTAGTTTTATATAGTTTTATATAGTTATACATAGTTTTATACAGTTTTGTTAGTTTTACATAGTTTTATATAGTTTTATACAGTTTTATAGAGTTTTATATAGTTTTATATAGTTTTATATAGTTTTATATAGTTTTATATAGTTTTATATAGTTTTGTTAGTTTTGTTAGTTTTATATTGTTTTATATAGGTTTATATAGTTTTAAATAGTATTATATAGTTTTATAGAGTTTTATATAGTTTTATATAGTTTTATATAGTTTTATATAGTTTATATAGTTTTATACAGTTTCAGACAGTTTTATATAGTTTTATATAGTTTTATATAGATTTATTAGTTTTATATAATTTTATATGGTTATATAGAGTTTTATATAGGTTTATATGGTTTTATATAGTTTTATATAGTTTTATATAGTTTTATTAGTTTTATATAGTTTTATATAGTTTTATATAGTTTTAATAGAATTTTATAGTTTTACATAGATTTATTAGTTTTATATAGTTTTATACATTTTTATATAGTTTTATATAGTTTTATATAGTTTTATATAGTTTTATATAGTTTTATATAGTTTTATATAGTTTTATATAGTTTTATATAGTTTTATATAGATTTGTATAGTTTTATATAGTTTTATATAGTTCTACATAGGTTTATATAGCTTTATATAGTTTTATATAGTTTTATATAGTTTTATTAGATTTATATAGAGTTATATATATTTATATATTTTTATATAGTTTTATATAGTTTTATATAGTACTATATAGTTTTATATAGTTTTACATAGTTTTATATAGTTTTGTTAGTTTTATATAGTTTTATATAGTTTATACAGTTTTGTTAGTTTTGTTAGTTTTATATAGTTTTATATAGTTTTATATAGTTTTAAATAGTATTATATAATTTTATAGAGTTTTATAGAGTTTTATAGAGTTTTATGTAGGCTTATATAGTTTTATATAGTTTTATTAGTTTTATATAGAGTTATATAGTTTTATATAGTTTTATACAGTTTTATAGAGTTTTATATAGTTTTATATAGTTTTATATAGTTTTATATAGTTTTATATAGTTTTATATAGATTTATATAGCTTTATACAGTTTTATATAGTTTTATATAGTTTTATACAGTATTATATAGTTTATATAGTTTTATACCGTTTCAGACAGTTTTATGTACTTTTATATAGTTCTATATTGCTTTATTAGCGTTTTATGGTTACATAGTTTTATTAGCTTTATAAAGTTTTATATAATTTTATATAGTTTTATATAGATTTGTATAGTTTTATATAGTTTTATATAGTTCTACATAGTTTTATATAGTTTTATATAGTTTTATATAGTTTTATATAGTTTTATATAGTTTTATATAGTTTTATATAGTTTTATATAGTTTTATATAGTTTTATATAGTTTTATATAGTTTTGTATAGTCTTGTATAGTTCATATAGTTTTTATACAGTTTCAGACAGTTTTATATAGTTTTATATAGTTTTATATAGTTTTAATAGAATTTTATAGTTTTACATAGTTTTATTTAGCCCTATGTAGTTTAACATCGTTTTATCAGTTTTATATAGTTTGACATAGTTTTATATGGTTCTATATAGTTTTATATAGTTTTCTATATTATTATATAGTTTTACATAGTTTTATTAGCTTTATATAGTTTTATGTAGTTTTATACAGTTTTATATAGTTTTATATAGTTTTATATAGTTTTATATAGTTTATATAGTTTTATAAAGTTTCAGACCGTTTCATATAGTTTTATATAGTTTTTATAGTTTCATTAGTTTTATATAGTTTTATACAGTTTTGTATAGTTTTATATAGTTTTATATAGTTTTATATAGTACTATATAGTTTTATATAGTTTTATTAGTTTTATATAGTTTAATATAGTTTTATATAGTTTTATACAGTTTAATATAGTTTTTTTAGTCTTATACAGTTTTATAGAGTTTTATATAGTTTTATATAGTTTTATATAGTTTTATATAGTTTTAATAGAATTTTATAGTTTTACATAGTTTTATTAAGCCCTATGTAGTTTTACATCGTTTTATCAGTTTTATATCATTTGACATAGTTTTATATGGTTCTATATAGTTTTATAGAGTTTTATATAGTCTTATATAGTTTTGTTAGTTTTATATAGTTTTATATAGTTTTATATAGTTTTATATAGTTTTATATAATTTTATATAGTTTTTTTATATAGTTTTATAGACTTTTATATAGTTTTATATAGTTTTGTTAGTTCTATAAAGTTTTACATAGGTTTATATAGTTCATATAGTTTTGTATAGTTTTATATAGTTTTATATAGTTTTATATAGTTTTGTATAGTTATGTATAGTTTTATATAGTTTTATATAGTTTTATATAGTTTTATATAGTTTTATATAGTTTATATAGTTTTATACAGTTTCAGACAGTTTCATATGGTTTTATATAGTTTTATATAGTTTTATTAGTTTTATATAGAGTTATATAATTTTATATAGCTTTAATAGAATTTTATAGTTTTACATAGTTTTATTAATTTTATATAGTTTTATACATTTTTATATAGTTTTATATAGTTTTATATAGTTTTATATAGTTTTATATAGTTTATATAGTTTTATACAGATTCAGACAGTTTCATATAGTTTTATATAGTTTTATATAGTTTTAATAGAATTTTATAGTTTTACATAGTTTTATTTAGCCCTATGTAGTTTGACATCATTTTATCAGTTTTCTATAGTTTGACATAGTTTTATATGGTACTATATAGTTTTATAGAGTTTTATATAGTTTTATATAGTTTTGTTAGTTTTATATAGTTTTATATAGTTTTATATAGTTTTATATGGTGCTACAGAATTTTATATAGGTTTATATGGTTTTATATAGTTTTATATAGTTTTATAGAGTTTTATATAGTTTTATATAGTTTTATTAGTTTTATATATTTTTGTTAGTTTTATATAGTTTTATATAGTTTTATATACTTTTATATAGTTTTATATAGTTTTATATAGTTTTATATAGTTTTATATAGTTTTATATAGTTTATATAGTTTTATACAGATTCAGACAGTTTCATATAGTTTATATAGTTTTATATAGTTTGAATAGAATTTTATAGTTTTACATAGTTTTATTTAGCCCTATGTAGTTTGACATCATTTTATCAGTTTTCTATAGTTTGACATAGTTTTATATGGTACTATATAGTTTTATAGAGTTTTATATAGTTTTATATAGTTTTGTTAGTTTTATATAGTTTTATATAGTTTTATATAGTTTTATATGGTGCTACAGAATTTTATATAGGTTTATATGGTTTTATATAGTTTTATATAGTTTTATAGAGTTTTATATAGTTTTATATAGTTTTATTAGTTTTATTTATTTTTGTTAGTTTTATATAGTTTTATACAGTTTTATATAGTTTTATATAGTTTTATATAGTTTTGTATAGTTCTATATAGTTTTATATAGATTTATATAGTTTTATATAGTATTATATAGTTTTATATAGTTTTATATAGTTTTATATAGTTTTGTATAGTTTTGTATAGTTCATATAGTTTTATACAGTTTCAGACAGTTTTATATAGTTTTATATAGTTTTATATAGTATTAATAGAATTTATAGTTTTACATAGTTTTATTTAGCCCTATGTAGTTTAACATCGTTTTATCAGTTTTATATAGTTTGACATAGTTTTATATGGTTCTATATAGTTTTATATAGTTTTCTATATTATTATATAGTTTTACATAGTTTTATTAGCTTTATATAGTTTTATATAGTTTTATACAGTTTTATATAGTTTTATATAGTTTTATATAGTTTCAGACCGTTTCATATAGTTTTATATAGTTTTTATAGTTTCATTAGTTTTATATAGTTTTATACAGTTTTGTATAGTTTTATATAGTATTATATAGTTTGGTTAGTTTTATATAGTTTTATATAGTTTTATATAGTACTATATAGTTTTATATAGTTTTATTAGTTTTATATAGTTTAATATAGTTTTTTATAGATTTATACAGTTTTATATAGTTTTGTTAGTCTTATATAGTTTTATAGAGTTTTATATAGGTTTGTATAGCTTTGATAGCTTTATATAGTTTTATATAGTTTTATATAGTTTTATACAGTATTATATAGCTTTATATAGTTTTATATAATTTTATATAGTTTTATACAGTATTATATAGATTATATAGTTTTATACCGTTTCAGACAGTTTTATGTACTTTCATATAGTTCTATATTGTTTTATTAGCGTTTTATGGTTACATAGTTTTATTAGCTTTATAAAGTTTTATATAATTTTATATAGTTTTATATAGATTTGTATAGTTTTATATAGTTTTATATAGTTCTACATAGTTTTATATAGCTTTATACAGTTTTATATAGTTTTATATAGTTTTATATAGTTTTATTAGTTTTATATAGAGTTATATTGCTTTATATAGTTTTATATAGTTATATATAGTACTATATAGTTTTATATAGTTTTATTAGTTTTATATAGTTTATATAGTTTTATACAGTTTCAGACAGTATTATATAGTTTTAAATAGTTTTATATAGTTTTATATAGTTTTATTAGTTTTATATGGAGTTATATAGTTTTATATAGTTTTATATAGTTTTATATAGTTTTGTTAGTTTTATATAGTTTTATATAGTTTTATATAGTTTTGTTAGTTTTGTTAGTTTTATATTGTTTTATATAGTTTTATATAGTTTTAAATAGTATTATATAGTTTTATAGAGTTTTATATAGTTTTATATAGTTTTATATAGTTTTATATAGTTTATATAGTTTTATACAGTTTCAGACAGTTTTATATAGTTTTATATAGTTTTGTATAGTTTTATATAGTTTTATATAGTTTTATATAGTTTTGTATAGTTTTGTATAGTTTTATATAGTTCTATAGAGTTTTATATAGGTTTATATAGTTTTATATAGTTTTACATAGTTTTACTAGCTTTATAGAGTTTTACATAGTTTTATTAGACTTGTATAGTTTTATACAGTTTTATATAGTTTTACATAGTTTTATTATCTTTATATAGTTTTATACAGTTTTCTATAGTTTTATATAGTTTTATATAGTTTTATATAGTTTTATATAGTTTTATATAGTTTTATATAGTTTTATATAGTTTATATAGTTTTCTACAGTTTCAGACAGTTTCATATGGTTTTATATAGTTTTATATAGTTTTATTAGTTTTATATAGAGTTATATAATTTTATATAGCTTTAATAGAATTTTATAGTTTTACATAGTTTTATTAATTTTATATAGTTTTATACATTTTTATATAGTTTTATATAGTTTTATATAGTTTTATATAGTTTTATATAGTTTATATAGTTTTATACAGATTCAGACAGTTTCATATAGTTTTATATAGTTTTATATAGTTTTAATAGAATTTTATAGTTTTACATAGTTTTATTTAGCCCTATGTAGTTTGACATCATTTATGAGTTTTCTATAGTTTGACATAGTTTTATATGGTACTATATAGTTTTATAGAGTTTTATATAGTTTTATATAGTTTTGTTAGTTTTATATAGTTTTATATAGTTTTATATAGTTTTATATGGTGCTACAGAATTTTATATAGGTTTATATGGTTTTATATAGTTTTATATAGTTTTATAGAGTTTTATATAGTTTTATATAGTTTTATTAGTTTTATATATTTTTGTTAGTTTTATATAGTTTTATATAGTTTTATATACTTTTATATAGTTTTATATAGTTTTATATAGTTTTATATAGTTTATATAGTTTTATATAGTTTATATAGTTTTATACAGATTCAGACAGTTTCATATAGTTTTATATAGTTTTATATAGTTTTAATAGAATTTTATAGTTTTACATAGTTTTATTTAGCCCTATGTAGTTTGACATCATTTTATCAGTTTTCTATAGTTTGACATAGTTTTATATGGTACTATATAGTTTTATAGAGTTTTGTTAGTTTTATATAGTTTTATATAGTTTTATATAGTTTTATATGGTGCTACAGAATTTTATATAGGTTTATATGGTTTTATATAGTTTTATATAGTTTTTATAGAGTTTTATATAGTTTTATATAGTTTTATTAGTTTTATATATTTTTGTTAGTTTATATAGTTTTATATAGTTTTATATACTTTTATATAGTTTTATATAGTTTTATATAGTTTTATATAGTTTTATATAGTTTTGTATAGTTTTGTATAGTTCATATAGTTTTATACAGTTTCAGACAGTTTTATATAGTTTTATATAGTTTTATATAGTTTTAATAGAATTTTATAGTTTTACATAGTTTTATTTAGCCCTATGTAGTTTAACATCGTTTTATCAGTTTTATATAGTTTGACATAGTTTTATGTGGTTCTATATAGTTTTATATAGTTTTCTATATTATTATATAGTTTTACATAGTGTTATTAGCTTTATATAGTTTTATATAGTTTTATACAGTTTTATATAGTTTTATATTGTTTTATATAGTTTTATATAGTTTATATAGTTTTATACAGTTTCAGACCGTTTCATATAGTTTTATATAGTTTTTATAGTTTCATTAGTTTTATATAGTTTTATACAGTTTTGTATAGTTTTATATAGTTTTATATAGTTTGGTTAGTTTTATATAGTTTTATATAGTTTTATATAGTACTATATAGTTTTATATAGTTTTATAAGTTTTATATAGTTTAATATAGTTTTATATAGTTTTATACAGTTTTATATAGTTTTGTTAGTCTTATATAGTTTTATAGAGTTTTATATAGTTTTATATAGTTTTGTTAGTTTTATATAGTTTTATATAGTTTTATATAGTTTTATATAGTTTTATATAGTTTTATATAGTTTTATATAGTTTTATATAGTTTTATATAGTTTATATAGTTTTATACAGTTTCAGACAGTTTCATATAGTTTTATATAGTTTTATATAGTTTTATTAGTTTTATATAGAGTTATATAATTTTATATAGTTTTAATAGAATTTTATAGTTTTACATAGTTTTATTAATTTTATATAGTTTTATACATTTTTATATAGTTTTATATAGTTTTATATAGTTTTATATAGTTTTATATAGTTTATATAGTTTTATACAGATTCAGACAGTTTCATATAGTTTTATATAGTTTTATATAGTTTTAATAGAATTTTATAGTTTTACATAGTTTTATTTAGCCCTATGTATATTTAGCCCTATGTAGTTTGACATCATTTTATCAGTTTTCTATAGTTTGACATACTTTTATATGGTACTATATAGTTTTATAGAGTTTTATATAGTTTTATATAGTTTTGTTAGTTTTATATAGTTTTATATAGTTTTATATAGTTTTATATGGTGCTACAGAATTTTATATAGGTTTATATGGTTTTATATAGTTTTATATAGTTTTATAGAGTTTTATATAGTTTTATATAGTTTTATTAGTTTATATATTTTTGTTAGTTTTATATAGTTTTATATAGTTTTATATACTTTTATATAGTTTTATATAGTTTTATATAGTTTTATATAGTTTTATATAGTTTTATATAGTTTTATATAGTTTTATATAGTTTTACATAGTTTTATATAGTTTTGTTAGTTTATATAGTTTTATATAGTTTATACAGTTTTGTTAGTTTTGTTAGTTTTATATAGTTTTATATAGTTTTATATAGTTTTAAATAGTATTATATAGTTTTATAGAGTTTTATAGAGTTTTATATAGTTTTATATAGTTTTATATAGTACTATATAGTTTTATATAGTTTTATTAGTTTTATATAGTTTTACATAGTTTTATATAGTTTTATATAGTTTTATATAGTTTTATATAGTTTTATATAGTTTATATGGATCTATAGAGTTTTATATAGGTTTATGTAGTTTTATATAGTTTTATATAGTTTTATATAGTTTTTGTTAGTTTTATATAGTTTTATATAGTTTTATATAGTTTTATATAGTTTTATATAGTTTTATATTGTTTAAAATAGTTTTATAGAGTTTTATATAGTTCTATATAGTTTTATATAGTTTTATACAGTTTCAGACAGTTTCATATAGTTTTATATAGTTTTATATAGATTTATTAGTTTTATATAGTTTTATATAGTTTTGTTAGTTTTATTAAGTTGTATATAGTTTTATATAGTTTTATATAGTTTTATTAGTTTTATATAGTTTTATATAGTTTTATTAGTTTTATATAGTTTTATATAGTTTTATATAGTTTATATAGTTTTAGTAGAATTTTATAGTTTTACATAGTTTTATTAGTTTTATATAGTTTGGTTAGTTTTATATAGTTTTATATAGTTTTATATAGTACTATATAGTTTTATATAGTTTTATTAGTTTTATATAGTTTAATATAGTTTTATATAGTTTTATACAGTTAAATATAGTTTTTTTAGTCTTATACAGTTTTATAGAGTTTTATATAGTTTTATATAGTTTTATATAGTTTTATATAGTTTTATATAGTTTTATATAGTTTTATATAATTTTGTATAGTTTTATATAGTTTTATAGACTTCTATATAGTTTTATATAGTTTTGTTAGTTCTATAAAGTTTTGCATAGGTTTATATAGTTCATATAGGTTTGTATAGTTTTATATAGTTTTATAGAGTTTTATATAGTTTATATAGTATTATATACTTGTATATAGTTTTGTATAGTTTATATAGTTTTATACAGTTTCGAACAGTTTTATATAGTTTTATATAGTTTTATTTAGTTTTGTTAGTTTTATATTGTTTATATAGTTTTATATAGCTTTATATAGTTTTATATAGTTTTATATAGTTTTATAGTTTTATATAGTGTTATATAGTTTTATAGAGTTTTATATAGTTTTATATAGTTTTATATGGTGTTATATAGTTTTATAGAGTTTTATATAGTTTTATATAGATTTATATAGTTTTATATAGTTTTATATAGTTTTATATAGTTTTATATAGTTTATATAGTTTTATACAGTTTCAGACAGTTTTATATAGTTTTATATAGTTTTATATAGTTTTATAGAGTTTTATAGAGTTTTATATAGTTTTATAGAGTTTTATATAGTTTTATATAGTTTTATATAGTACTATATAGTTTTATATAGTTTTATTAGTTTTATATAGTTTCGTTAGTTTTATATAGTTGTATATAGTTTTATTAGTTTTACATAGTTTACATTGTTTATATAGCTTCGTTAGTTTTATATAGTTGTATATAGTTTTATATAGCTTTATATACTTTTATATAGTTTTATATAGTTTTACACAGTATTATATAGATTATATAGTTTTATACCGTTCCAGACAGTTTTAGGTACTTTTATATAGTTCTATATTGTTTTATTAGCGTTTTATGGTTACATAGTTTAATTAGCTTTATAAAGTTTTATATAATTTTATATAGTTTTATATAGATTTGTATAGTTTTATATAGTTTTATATAGATTATATAGTTTTATACCGTTTCAGACAGTTTTATGTACTTTCATATAGTTCTATATTGTTTTATTAGCGTTTTATGGTTACATAGTTTTATTAGCTTTATAAAGTTTTATATAATTTTATATAGTTTTATATAGATTTGTATAGTTTTATATAGTTTTATATAGTTCTACATAGTTTTATATAGCTTTATATAGTTTATATAGTTTTATATAGTTTTATTAGATTTATATAGAGTTATATATATTTATATAGTTTTATATAGTTTTATATAGTTTTATATAGTTTTATATAGTTTTATATAGTACTATATAGTTTTATATAGTTTTACATAGTTTTATATAGTTTTGTTAGTTTTATATAGTTTTATATAGTTTTATACAGTTTTGTTAGTTTTGTTAGTTTTATATAGTTTTATATAGTTTTATATAGTTTTAAATAGTATTATATAGTTTTATAGAGTTTTATAGAGTTTTATATAGTTTTATATAGTTTTATATAGTACTATATAGTTTTATATAGTTTTATTAGTTTTATATAGTTTTACATAGTTTTATATAGTTTCGTTAGTTTTATATAGTTGTATATAGTTTTATTAGTTTTACATAGTTTTACATTGTTTTATATAGTTGTATATAGTTTTATATAGTTTTATATAGTTTTATATAGTTTTATATAGTTTTATATAGATTTGTATAGTTTTATATAGTTTTATATAGTTCTACATAGTTTTATATATCTTTATACAGTTTTATATAGTTTTATATAGTTTATATAGTTTTATACAGTTTCAGACAGTTTTATATAGATTTGTATAGTATTATATAGTTTTATATAGTTTTATAGAGTTTTATATAGTTTTATATAGTTTTATATAGTTTTATATAGTTTTATATAGTTTTATATGGATCTATAGAGTTTTATATAGGTTTATGTAGTTTTATATAGTTTTATATAGTTTTATATAGTTTTGTTAGTTTTATATAGTTTTATATAGTTTTATATAGTTTTATAAAGTTTTATATAGTTTTATATAGTTTTATATTGTTTAAAATAGTTTTATAGAGTTTTATATAGTTCTATATAGTTTTATATAGTTTTATACAGTTTCAGACAGTTTCATATAGTTTTATATAGTTTTATATAGATTTATTAGTTTTATATAGTTTTATATAGTTTTGTTAGTTTTATTAAGTTGTATATAGTTTTATATAGTTTTATATAGTTTTATTAGTTTTATATAGTTTTATATAGTTTTATTAGTTTTATATAGTTTTATATAGTTTTATATAGTTTTATATAGTTTTAGTAGAATTTTATAGTTTTACATAGTTTTATTAGTTTTATATAGTTTGGTTAGTTTTATATAGTTTTATATAGTTTTATATAGTACTATATAGTTTTATATAGTTTTATTAGTTTTATATAGTTTAATATAGTTTTATATAGTTTATATAGTACTATATAGTTTTATATAGTTTTATTAGTTTTATATAGTTTAATATAGTTTTATATAGTTTTATACAGTTAAATATAGTTTTTTTAGTCTTATACAGTTTTATAGAGTTTATATAGTTTTATATAGTTTTATATAGTTTTATATAGTTTTATATAGTTTTATATAGTTTTATATAATTTTGTATAGTTTTATATAGTTTTATAGACTTCTATATAGTTTTATATAGTTTTGTTAGTTCTATAAAGTTTTATATAGTTTTATACAGTTTTGTTAGTTTTGTTAGTTTTATATAGTTTTATATAGTTTTATATAGTTTTATATAGTTTTGTTAGGTTTATATAGTTTTATACAGTTTTATATAGTTTTCTTAGTTTTATATAGTTTTATATAGTTTTATATAGTTTTCTTAGTTTTATATAGTTTTATATTGTTTTATAGAGTTTTATATAGTTTTATATATTTTCATATGGTTTTATATAGTTTTATAGAGGTTTATATAGTTTTATATAGTTTTATAGGGTTTTATATAGTTTTATATATTTTCATATGGTTTTATATAGTGTTATAGAGTTTATATAGTTTTATATAGTTTTATATAGTTTTATATAGTTTTATTAGTTTTATATAGTTTTATATAGTTTTATATAGTTTTATATAGATTTATATAGTTTTCTTAGTTTTATATAGTTTTATATAGTTTTATATGGTGTTATATAGTTTTATAGAGTTTTATATAGTTTTATATAGTTTTATACAGTTTTATATAGTTTTATATGGTTTTATATAGTTTTATATAGTTCTATATAGTCTTCTTAGTTTTATATAGTTTTATATAGTTTTATATAGTTTTCTTAGTTTTATATAGCTTTATATAGTTTTATATAGTTTTATATAGTTTTATTTAGTTTTATATAGTTTTATAGAGTTTTATATAGTTTTATATAGTTTTATATACTTTTGTAGAGTTTTATATAGTTTTATATAGTTTTAGAGAATTTTATACAGTTTTATATAGTTTTATATAGTTTTATAGAGTTTTATATAGTTTTATATATTTTCATATGGTTTTATATAGTTTTATAGAGGTTTATATAGTTTTATATAGTTTTATATAGTTTTATTAGTTTTATATAGTTTTATATAGTTTTATATAGTTTTATATAGTTTTATATAGTTTTATATAGTTTTATATAGTTTTATATAGTTTTATATAGTTTTATATAGATTTATATAGTTTTCTTAGCTTTATATAGTTTTATATAGTTTTATATAGTTTCCTTAGTTTATATAGTTTTATATAGTTTTATTCAGTTTTATATAGTTTTGTTACGTTTATATAGTTTAATATAGTTTTATATAGTTTTAAATCGTTTTATATAGCTCTATAGAGTTTTATATAGTTTTATATTTTCATGTAGTTTTATATAGTTTTATAGAGTTTTATTTAGTTTTATACAGTTTTATATAGTTTTGTTAGTTTTATATAGTTTATATAGTTTTATATAGTTTTATATAGTTTTATATAGTTTTATATAGTTTATATAGTTTTATACAGTTTCAGACAGTTTTATATAGTTTTATATAGTTTTATATAGTTTTATAGAGTTTTATAGAGTTTTATATAGTTTTATAGAGTTTTATATAGTTTTATATAGTTTTATATAGTACTATATAGTTTTATATAGTTTTATTAGTTTTATATAGTTTTACATAGTTTTATATAGTTTCGTTAGTTTTATATAGTTGTATATAGTTTTATTAGTTTTACATAGTTTTACATTGTTTTATATAGCTTCGTTAGTTTTATATAGTTGTATATAGTTTTATATAGCTTTATATACTTTTATATAGTTTTATATAGTTTTACACAGTATTATATAGATTATATAGTTTTATACCGTTCCAGACAGTTTTAGGTACTTTTATATAGTTCTATATTGTTTTATTAGCGTTTTATGGTTACATAGTTTAATTAGCTTTATAAAGTTTTATATAATTTTATATAGTTTTATATAGATTTGTATAGTTTTATATAGTTTTATATAGATTATATAGTTTTATACCGTTTCAGACAGTTTTATGTACTTTCATATAGTTCTATATTGTTTTATTAGCGTTTTATGGTTACATAGTTTTATTAGCTTTATAAAGTTTTATATAATTTTATATAGTTTTATATAGATTTGTATAGTTTTATATAGTTTTATATAGTTCTACATAGTTTTATATAGCTTTATATAGTTTTATATAGTTTTATATAGTTTTATTAGATTTATATAGAGTTATATATATTTATATAGTTTTATATAGTTTTATATAGTTTTATATAGTTTTATATAGTTTTATATAGTACTATATAGTTTTATATAGTTTTACATAGTTTTATATAGTTTTGTTAGTTTTATATAGTTTTATATAGTTTTATACAGTTTTGTTAGTTTTGTTAGTTTTATATAGTTTTTATATAGTTTTATATAGTTTTAAATAGTATTATATAGTTTTATAGAGTTTTATAGAGTTTTATATAGTTTTATATAGTTTTATATAGTACTATATAGTTTTATATAGTTTTATTAGTTTTATATAGTTTTACATAGTTTTATATAGTTTCGTTAGTTTTATATAGTTGTATATAGTTTTATTAGTTTTACATAGTTTTACATTGTTTTATATAGTTGTATATAGTTTTATATAGTTTTATATAGTTTTATATAGTTTTATATAGTTTTATATAGATTTGTATAGTTTTATATAGTTTTATATAGTTCTACATAGTTTTATATATCTTTATACAGTTTTATATAGTTTTATATAGTTTATATAGTTTTATACAGTTTCAGACAGTTTTATATAGATTTGTATAGTATTATATAGTTTTATATAGTTTTATAGAGTTTTATATAGTTTTATATAGTTTTATATAGTTTTATATAGTTTTATATAGTTTTATATGGATCTATAGAGTTTTATATAGGTTTATGTAGTTTTATATAGTTTTATATAGTTTTATATAGTTTTGTTAGTTTTATATAGTTTTATATAGTTTTATATAGTTTTATATAGTTTTATATAGTTTTATATAGTTTTATATTGTTTAAAATAGTTTTATAGAGTTTTATATAGTTCTATATAGTTTTATATAGTTTTATACAGTTTCAGACAGTTTCATATAGTTTTATATAGTTTTATATAGATTTATTAGTTTTATATAGTTTTATATAGTTTTGTTAGTTTTATTAAGTTGTATATAGTTTTATATAGTTTTATATAGTTTTATTAGTTTTATATAGTTTTATATAGTTTTATTAGTTTTATATAGTTTTATATAGTTTTATATAGTTTTATATAGTTTTATATAGTTTTAGTAGAATTTTATAGTTTTACATAGTTTTATTAGTTTTATATAGTTTGGTTAGTTTTATATAGTTTTATATAGTTTTATATAGTACTATATAGTTTTATATAGTTTTATTAGTTTTATATAGTTTAATATAGTTTTATATAGTTTTATACAGTTAAATATAGTTTTTTTAGTCTTATACAGTTTTATAGAGTTTTATATAGTTTTATATAGTTTTATATAGTTTTATATAGTTTTATATAGTTTTATATAGTTTTATATAATTTTGTATAGTTTTATATAGTTTTATAGACTTCTATATAGTTTTATATAGTTTTGTTAGTTCTATAAAGTTTTACATAGGTTTATATAGTTCATATAGGTTTGTATAGTTTTATATAGTTTTATAGAGTTTTATATAGTTTTATATAGTATTATATACTTGTATATAGTTTTGTATAGTTTATATAGTTTTATACAGTTTCGAACAGTTTTATATAGTTTTATATAGTTTTATTTAGTTTTGTTAGTTTTATATTGTTTTATATAGTTTTATATAGCTTTATATAGTTTTATATAGTTTTATATAGTTTTATATAGTTTTATATAGTGTTATATAGTTTTATAGAGTTTTATATAGTTTTATATAGTTTTATATGGTGTTATATAGTTTTATAGAGTTTTATATAGTTTTATATAGATTTATATAGTTTTATAGAGTTTTATATAGTTTTATATAGTTTTATATAGTTCAATATAGTCTTCTTAGTTTTATATAGTTTTATATAGTTCTATATAGTCTTCTTAGTTTTATGTAGATTTATATAGTTTTATAGAGTTTTATATAGTTTTATATAGTTTTATATAGTTCAATATAGTCTTCTTAGTTTTATATAGTTTTATATAGTTCTATATAGTCTTCTTAGTTTATATAGTTTTATATAGTTTTATTTAGTTTTATATAGTTTTATAGAGTTTTATAGAGTTTTATATAGTTTTATATAGTTTTAAATAGTTTTATATAGTTTTATATAGTTTTATATAGTTTTATATAGTTCAATATAGTCTTCTTAGTTTTATATAGTTTTATATAGTTCTATATAGTCTTCTTAGTTTTATATAGTTTTATGTAGTTTTATTTAGTTTTGTATAGTTTTATAGAGTTTTATACAGTTTTATATAGTTTTATATAGTTTTATATAGTTTTATATACTTTTGTATAGTTTTATATAGTTTTATATAGTTTTATATAGTTTTGTTAGTTTTATATATTTTCATATAGTTTTATATAGTTTTATAGAGCTTTATATAGTTTTATGTGGTTTTGTTTATTTTTATACAGTTTTACATAATTTTATAGGGTATTATATAGTTTTATATAGTTTTATAGAGTTTTATACAGCTTTATATAGTTTTATATAGTTTTATAGAGTTTTATATAGTTTTATATAGTTTTATATAGTTTTATAGAGTTTTATATAGTTTTATATAGTTTTATATAGTTTTATAGAGTTTTATATAGTTTTATATAGTTTTATATAGTTCAATATAGTCTTCTTAGTTTTATATAGTTTTATATAGTTCTATATAGTCTTCTTAGTTTTATATAGTTTTATATAGTTTTATTTAGTTTTATATAGTTTTATAGAGTTTTATATAGTTCTATATAGTCTTCTTAGTTTTATATAGTTTTATATAGTTTTATTTAGTTCTATATAGTTTTTATAGAGTTTTATATAGTTTTATATAGTTTTAAATAGTTTTATATAGTTTTATATAGTTTTATATAGTTCAATATAGTCTTCTTAGTTTTATATAGTTTTATATAGTTTTATTTAGTTTATATAGTTTTATAGAGTTTTATACAGTTTTATATAGTTTTATATTGTTTTATAGAGTTTTATATAGTTTTATATATTTTCATATGGTTTTATATAGTTTTATAGAGGTTTACTATAGTTTTATTTAGTTTTATATAGTTTTATATAGTTTATATACTTTTATATAGATTGTATATAGTTTTCTTAGTTTTATATAGTTTTATATAGTTTTTATATATTTTCATATGGTTTTATATAGTTTTATAGAGGTTTATATAGTTTTATTTAGTTTTATATAGTTTTATATAGTTTTATATACTTTTATATAGATTTATATAGTTTTCTTAGTTTTATATAGTTTTATATAGTTTTATATATTTTCATATGGTTTTATATAGTTTTATAGAGGTTTATATAGTTTTATTTAGTTTTATATAGTTTTATATAGTTTTTATATACTTTTATATAGATTTATATAGTTTTCTTAGTTTTATATAGTTTTATATAGTTTTATATAGTTTTCTAGTTTTCTTAGTTTTATATAGTTTTGTTAGGTTTATATAGTTTTATACAGTTTTATATAGTTTTCTTAGTTTTATATAGTTTTATATAGTTTTATATAGTTTTCTTAGTTTTATATAGTTTTATATAGTTTTATAGAGGTTTATATAGTTTTATATAGTTTTATATAGTTTTATATAGTTTTATTAGTTTTATATAGTTTTATATAGTTTTATATAGTTTTATATAGTTTTATATAGTTTTATATAGTTTTATATAGTTTTATATAGTTTTATAGAGTTTTATATAGTTTTATATAGTTTTATATAGTTCAATATAGTCTTCTTAGTTTTATATAGTTTTATATAGTTCTATATAGTCTTCTTAGTTTTATATAGTTTTATATAGTTTTATTTAGTTTTATATAGTTTTATAGAGTTTTATATAGTTCTATATAGTCTTCTTAGTTTTATATAGTTTTATATAGTTTTATTTAGTTCTATATAGTTTTATAGAGAGTTTTATATAGTTTTATATAGTTTTAAATAGTTTTATATAGTTTTATATAGTTTTATATAGTTCAATATAGTCTTCTTAGTTTTATATAGTTTTATATAGTTTTATTTAGTTTTATATAGTTTTATAGAGTTTTATACAGTTTTATATAGTTTTATATTGTTTTATAGAGTTTTATATAGTTTTATATATTTTCATATGGTTTTATATAGTTTTATAGAGGTTTTATAGTTTTATTTAGTTTTATATAGTTTTATATAGTTTTATATACTTTTATATAGATTTATATAGTTTTCTTAGTTTTATATAGTTTTATATAGTTTTATATATTTTCATATGGTTTTATATAGTTTTATAGAGGTTTATATAGTTTTATTTAGTTTTATATAGTTTTATATAGTTTTATATACTTTTATATAGATTTATATAGTTTTCTTATTTTATATAGTTTTATATAGTTTATATATTTTCATATGGTTTTATATAGTTTTATAGAGGTTTATATAGGTTTTACTTTAGTTTTATATAGTTTTATATAGTTTTATATACTTTTATATAGATTTATATAGTTTTCTTAGTTTTATATAGTTTTATATAGTTTATATAGTTTTCTTAGTTTTCTTAGTTTTATATAGTTTTGTTAGGTTTATATAGTTTTATACAGTTTTATATAGTTTCTTAGTTTTATATAGTTTTATATAGTTTTATATAGTTTTCTTAGTTTTATATAGTTTTATATAGTTTTATAGAGGTTTATATAGTTTTATATAGTTTTATATAGTTTTATATAGTTTTATTAGTTTTATATAGTTTTATATAGTTTTATATAGTTTTATATAGTTTTATATAGTTTTATATAGTTTTATATAGTTTTATATAGTTTTATATAGTTTTATATAGTTTCTATAGAGTTTTATATAGTTTTATATATTTTCATATGGTTTTATATAGTTTTATAGAGGTTTATATAGTTTTATTTAGTTTTATATAGTTTTATTAGTTTATATAGTTTTATATAGTTTTATATAGTTTATATACTTTTATATAGATTTATATAGTTTTCTTAGTTTTCTTAGTTTTATATAGTTTTATATAGTTTTCTTAGTTTCTTAGTTTTATATAGTTTTGTTAGGTTTATATAGTTTTATACAGTTTTATATAGTTTTTCTTAGTTTTATATAGTTTTATATAGTTTTATATAGTTTTCTTAGTTTTATATAGTTTTATATAGTTTTATAGAGTTTTATATAGTTTTATATATTTTCATATGGTTATATAGTTTTATAGAGGTTTATATAGTTTTATATAGTTTTATAGGGTTTATATAGTTTTATATATTTTCATATGGTTTTATATAGTGTTATAGAGGTTTATATAGTTTTATATAGTTTTATATAGTTTTATATAGTTTTATTAGTTTTATATAGTTTTATATAGTTTTATATAGTTTTATATAGATTTTATATAGTTTTCTGTAGTTTTATATAGTTTTATATAGTTTTATATGGTGTTATATAGTTTTATAGAGTTTTATATAGTTTTATATAGTTTTATACAGTTTTATATAGTTTTATATGGTTTTATATAGTTTTATATAGTTCTATATAGTTCTTCTTAGTTTTATATAGTTTTATATAGTTTTATATAGTTTTCTTAGTTTTATATAGCTTTATATAGTTTTATATAGTTTTATATAGTTTTATTTAGTTTTATATAGTTTTATAGAGTTTTATATAGTTTTATATAGTTTTATATACTTTTGTAGAGTTTTATATAGTTTATATAGTTTTAGAGATTTATACAGTTTTATAGTTTATATAGTTTTATAGAGTTTTATATAGTTTTATATATTTCATATGGTTTTATATAGTTTTATAGAGGTTTATATAGTTTTATATAGTTTTATATAGTTTATTAGTTTTATATAGTTTTATATAGTTTTATATAGTTTTATATAGTTTTATATAGTTTTATATACTTTATATAGATTTATATAGTTTTATATAGTTTTATATAGTTTATAGAGTTTTATATAGTTTTATATATTTTCATATGTTTTATATAGTTTTATAGAGGTTTATAGTTTATTAGTTTTATATAGTTTTATTAGTTTTATATAGTTTTATATAGTTTTATATAGTTTTATATCTTTTTATAGATTTATATAGTTTTCTTAGTTTATATAGTTTTATATAGTTTTATATAGTTTTCTTAGTTTCTTAGTTTTATATAGTTTTGTTAGGTTTATATAGTTTTATACAGTTTTATATAGTTTTCTTAGTTTTATATAGTTTTATATAGTTTTATATAGTTTTCTTAGTTTTATATAGTTTTATATAGTTTTATAGAGTTTTATATAGTTTTATATATTTTCATATGGGTTTTATATAGTTTTATAGAGGTTTATATAGTTTTATATAGTTTTATAGGGTTTTATATAGTTTTATATATTTTCATATGGTTTTATATAGTGTTTATAGAGGTTTATATAGTTTTATATAGTTTTATATAGTTTTATATAGTTTATTAGTTTTATATAGTTTTATATAGTTTTATATAGTTTTATATAGATTTTATATAGTTTATTCTAGTTTTATATAGTTTATATAGTTTTATATGGTGTTATATAGATTTTATAGAGTTTTATATAGTTTTATATAGTTTTATACAGTTTTATATAGTTTTATATGTTTTATATAGTTTTATATAGTTCTATATAGTCTTCTTAGTTTTATATAGTTTTATATAGTTTTATATAGTTTTCTTAGTTTTATATAGCTTTATATAGTTTTATATAGTTTTATATAGTTTTATTTAGTTTTTATATAGTTTTATATAGTATTTGTTTATATAGTTTTATATAGTTTTATATAGTTTTATATAGTTTTCTATAGTTTATATAGTTTTATATATAGTTTTATATAGTTTTCTTAGTTTTCTTAGTTTTATATAGTTTTTATTAGGTTTATATAGTTTTATATAGTTTTATATAGTTTTATATAGTTTTATATAGTTTTATATAGTTTTATATAGTTTCTATATAGTTTTATATAGTTTTTATAGTTTTATATATGTTTCTATATAGTTTATATAGTGTTTTATTAGTTTATATATTTTATAGTATTTATATAGTTTATATAGTTTTTATATAGTTTTTGTTCTAGTAGATTTA
>NW_027476003.1:20000-22947 GCF_051020985.1 Nomia melanderi | reverse complement strand
AACGTCATGTTTACGCATGGATTAAACATTGAAATAATTTTAAAACGCTTATTAAAAAAGTTGTTGTCGACCGTGGGACTTAGAAAAATTTCGGGAAGTCCGATTCGCCTGCTGGAATTACCGCACGGGCTGGACACCTCGCTCCGACGAATCGGTTTTTTTCCATTTTTTTTGAAAAATAAATTTTTGTAATTTTTTTTAATGTTAAAAACGTTAATAAACGTCATGTTTACGCATGGATTAAACATTGAAATAATTTTAAAACGCTTATTAAAAAAGTTGGTGTCGACCGTGGGACTTAGAAAAATTTCGGGAAGTCCGATTCGCCTGCTGGAATTACCGCACGGGCTGGACACCTCGCTCCGACGAATCGGTTTTTTCCATTTTTTCCGAAAAATAAATTTTTGTAATTTTTTTTAATGTTAAAAACGTTAATAAACGTCATGTTTACGCATGGATTAAACATTGAAATAATTTTAAAACGCTTATTAAAAAAGTTGGTGTCGACCGTGGGACTTAGAAAAATTTCGGGAAGTCCGATTCGCCTGCTGGAATTACCGCACGGGCTGGACACCTCGCTCCGACGAATCGGTTTTTTCCATTTTTTTTGAAAAATAAATTTTTGTAATTTTTTTTAATGTTAAAAACGTTAATAAACGTCATGTTTACGCATGGATTAAACATTGAAATAATTTTAAAACGCTTATTAAAAAAGTTGGTGTCGACCGTGGGACTTAGAAAAATTTCGGGAAGTCCGATTCGCCTGCTGGAATTACCGCACGGGCTGGACACCTCGCTCCGACGAATCGGTTTTTTCCATTTTTTCCGAAAAATAAATTTTTGTAATTTTTTTTAATGTCAAAAACGTTAATAAACGTCATGTTTACGCATGGATTAAACATTGAAATAATTTTAAAACGCTTATTAAAAAAGTTGTTGTCGACCGTGGGACTTAGAAAAATTTCGGGAAGTCCGATTCGCCTGCTGGAATTACCGCACGGGCTGGACACCTCGCTCCGACGAATCGGTTTTTTCCATTTTTTTTGAAAAATAAATTTTTGTAATTTTTTTTAATGTTAAAAACGTTAATAAACGTCATGTTTACGCATGGATTAAACATTGAAATAATTTTAAAACGCTTATTAAAAAAGTTGGTGTCGACCGTGGGACTTAGAAAAATTTCGGGAAGTCCGATTCGCCTGCTGGAATTACCGCACGGGCTGGACACCTCGCTCCGACGAATCGGTTTTTTCCATTTTTTTTGAAAAATAAATTTTTGTAATTTTTTTTAATGTTAAAAACGTTAATAAACGTCATGTTTACGCATGGATTAAACATTGAAATAATTTTAAAACGCTTATTAAAAAAGTTGGTGTCGACCGTGGGACTTAGAAAAATTTCGGGAAGTCCGATTCGCCTGCTGGAATTACCGCACGGGCTGGACACCTCGCTCCGACGAATCGGTTTTTTCCATTTTTTTTGAAAAATAAATTTTTGTAATTTTTTTTAATGTTAAAAACGTTAATAAACGTCATGTTTACGCATGGATTAAACATTGAAATAATTTTAAAACGCTTATTAAAAAAGTTGGTGTCGACCGTGGGACTTAGAAAAATTTCGGGAAGTCCGATTCGCCTGCTGGAATTACCGCACGGGCTGGACACCTCGCTCCGACGAATCGGTTTTTTCCATTTTTTTTGAAAAATAAATTTTTGTAATTTTTTTTAATGTTAAAAACGTTAATAAACGTCATGTTTACGCATGGATTAAACATTGAAATAATTTTAAAACGCTTATTAAAAAAGTTGGTGTCGACCGTGGGACTTAGAAAAATTTCGGGAAGTCCGATTCGCCTGCTGGAATTACCGCACGGGCTGGACACCTCGCTCCGACGAATCGGTTTTTTCCATTTTTTTTGAAAAATAAATTTTTGTAATTTTTTTTAATGTTAAAAACGTTAATAAACGTCATGTTTACGCATGGATTAAACATTGAAATAATTTTAAAACGCTTATTAAAAAAGTTTACTCTTGACCGTGGGGACTTAGAAAAATTCCGGCTTGCACGGATTCGACCACTCTGTTTTTCGGAGTTTCTGAGAAAAATAAATTTTTGTAATTTTTTTCATTATGATTTCTGAGTTCTCCCAGTAGTTTAATGTAAGGATTAAGCATTTAAAAATTTTTAAATCGAATATTAAAAAAGTTTACTCTTGCAATTTTTGGAAAAAAAAAATTCTAAAAAATTTTTCTTTCGGTGGAAACTAACGTTTAATATGTACAATAACGATTTATCGAATAAAAATCGTATGTTAATATATGTTCGAATCGACCATAGTTTCAGCGGCTAAGTACCAGCAGCCCGGCCGGTTGGTCTGTACGCGCGGCAGTTTACCACCATAAGCGCCCGTGCTGAGCGGCCGGCGCCGCGGTCGTCGCGGCCGCCCGTTTGGTTACTATAAGAGAGCACGTCGGTTCGAGCGGACCGGTCGGCGCAGCGGCGGGCGAGCGGCTATTCTACGATCTCGGTCGAGAAGCAGTCGTTCAGCTCCTCGAGGTCCATTCCTCGACTGTTCTGTACCGCGTTCCGTTGCGAATTTTTCTCTACACAGCATGACCACGGGTCGGTGTCTCAGACCGAATGGCCCTTATGTGGTAAGCCCAGAATGTTGGGTTGGATACAACGTATATTCGTTATACTTGTACGACTCTCACATCAACTCTCAGAAACCCAAAAGGGGTTTTCTATCCGAGCGAAAATATATTTTTCGTATACAAAAATTTAATGGCAAAGACCAAACGAAATACTACACACAAAAAGGGGCGACGAACAAAAATTGTTCGAATGAAATATAATATATACATATAAAATTGAGGTGTCCTAAGAGAGAAATACATAAACTAAGAGGTATATATTATAAGAAATATATATTATTTCTGGGCAAAGA
>NW_027476003.1:10000-17500 GCF_051020985.1 Nomia melanderi | reverse complement strand
AAAGATAATATAAAAAGGAGCGAAAGATACATACATATATATATATAAGTGTACGAGTTCAATTTCTGCACACACTCGATACACAAGAGAAATAATATTATATATACAGAGGAGGAAGGAGCGATAAACGTGCAACAACGCTTCCTCGTGAAAAATACTTGAACGATCATGCACAGAGAGGTATCTCGATACCTGCTTTGCTGTATGACTAGACGGCTTACGCGCGGAGAGTTCATCTCCCGTCCGTCGGAAATTTCGAACGGCTTACGCGCGGAGAAATACACTTCTCCCGTCCGTCGAAATTTTTTTTTTTTACTTTGAACAAGGCGCATAGAGCCCGCCGAACCACGATTTCCGTGCGTCTTACATCTTTCGACGATGGGACGATCCACGCGAAGAGTTGTTTCGTGCTCGCGCGAGGTGCGATAGCGTCGATTCGCTTTTCTGTACGGGGAGAAATAGAACGATGAGTTGACTTATCGGGTCTTCGTTGGAATTACCGTCGCTGGCATTGTAAACTCCAGATGACCTTGTGATTCCTTCGTCGGGCACTGGTAAAGGGTGGCGATGATTCGTTCTATAATAGAAATACCCGTCGTAGCGATTCGGCCGAGACACCCGCCACGAAACACTCTCTCGTCGTGGAATCCCCGCGTCGGAGAGTAAAACGCGCGAAGGCTTACTATGAGAGAAGAAATAGTATATGCCGGTGGTTCGCGTGTGTAGGCTCTATACGAAATTGCGATTCAAGAGAGTAGGAAAAGACGCGATGAACCACGATTTCCGTGCGTCTTACGTCTCTCGACGATGGGACGATCCACGCGAAGAGTTGTTACGTGCTCGCGCGAGGTGCGATAGCGTCGATTCGCTTTTCTGTACGGGGAGAAATAGAACGATGAGCTGACTTATCGGGTCTTCGTTGGAATTACCGTCGCTGGCATTGTAAACTCCAGATGACCTTGTGATTCCTTCGTCGGGCACTGGTAAAGGGTGGCGATGATTCGTTCTATAATAGAAATACCCGTCGTAGCGTTTCGGCCTAGTCACCCGCCACGAAACACTCTCTCGTCGTGGAATCCCCGCGTCGGAGAGTAAAACGCCGAAGGCTTACTTATGAAACTTACGTCTCTCGACGATGGGACGATCCACGCGAAGAGTTGTTACGTGCACGCGTATGGTGCGATTGCGTCGATTCGCTTTTCTGTACGGGGAGCAATAGAACGTTGAGTTGACTTATCGGGTCTTCGTTGGAATTACCGTCGCTGGCATTGTAAACTCCAGATGACCTTGTGATTCCTTCGTCGGGCACTGGTAAAGGGTGGCGATGATGCGTTCTATAATAGAAATACCCGTCGTAGCGTTTCTTCCGAGTCAACCCGCTCACGAAACACTCTCTCGTCGTGGAATCCCCGCGTCGGAGAGTAAAACGCGAATTCATAGTATGGAAACTTACGTCTCTCGACGATGGGACGATCCACGCGAAGAGTTGTTACGTGCACGCGTATGGTGCGATTGCGTCGATTCGCTTTTCTGTACGGGGAGTAATAGAACGTTGAGTTGACTTATCGGGTCTTCGTTGGAATTACCGTCGCTGGCATTGTAAACTCCAGATGACCTTGTGATTCCTTCGTCGGGCACTGGTAAAGGGTGGCGATGATGCGTTCTATAATAGAAATACCCGTCGTAGCGTTTCTTCCGAGTCAACCCGCTCACGAAACTCTCTCTCGTCGTGGAATCCCCGCGTCGGAGAGTAAAACGCGAATTCATACTATGAAAACTTACGTCTCTCGACGATGGGACGATCCACGCGAAGAGTTGTTTACGGGCACGCGTATGGTGCGATTGCGTCGATTCGCTTTTCTGTACGGGGAGAAATAGAACGTTGAGTTGACTTATCGGGTCTTCGTTGGAATTACCGTCGCTGGCATTGTAAACTCCAGATGACCTTGTGATTCCTTCGTCGGGCACTGGTAAAGGGTGGCGATGATGCGTTCTATAATAGAAATACCCGTCGTAGCGTTTCTTCCGAGTCAACCCGCTCACGAAACTCTCTCTCGTCGTGGAATCCCCGCGTCGGAGAGTAAAACGCGAATTAATACTATGAAAACTTACGTCTCTCGACGATGGGACGATCCACGCGAAGAGTTGTTTACGTGCACGCGTATGGTGCGATTGCGTCGATTCGCTTTTCTGTACGGGGAGAAATAGAACGTTGAGTTGACTTATCGGGTCTTCGTTGGAATTACCGTCGCTGGCATTGTAAACTCCAGATGACCTTGTGATTCCTTCGTCGGGCACTGGTAAAGGGTGGCGATGATGCGTTCTATAATAGAAATACCCGTCGTAGCGTTTCTTCCGAGTCAACCCGCTCACGAAACTCTCTCTCTCGTCGTGGAATCCCCGCGTCGGAGAGTAAAACGCCGAAGGCTTACTATGAAACTTACGTCTCTCGACGATGGGACGATCCACGCGAAGAGTTGTTACGTGCACGCGTATGGTGCGATTGCGTCGATTCGCTTTTCTGTACGGGGAGTAATAGAACGTTGAGTTGACTTATCGGGTCTTCGTTGGAATTACCGTCGCTGGCATTGTAAACTCCAGATGACCTTGTGATTCCTTCGTCGGGCACTGGTAAAGGGTGGCGATGATGCGTTCTATAATAGAAATACCCGTCGTAGCGTTTCTTCCGAGTCAACCCGCTCACGAAACTCTCTCTCGTCGTGGAATCCCCGCGTCGGAGAGTAAAACGCGAATTCATAGTATGGAAACTTACGTCTCTCGACGATGGGACGATCCACGCGAAGAGTTGTTACGTGCACGCGTATGGTGCGATTGCGTCGATTCGCTTTTCTGTACGGGGAGCAATAGAACGTTGAGTTGACTTATCGGGTCTTCGTTGGAATTACCGTCGCTGGCATTGTAAACTCCAGATGACCTTGTGATTCCTTCGTCGGGCACTGGTAAAGGGTGGCGATGATGCGTTCTATAATAGAAATACCCGTCGTAGCGTTTCTTCCGAGTCAACCCGCTCACGAAACTCTCTCTCGTCGTGGAATCCCCGCGTCGGAGAGTAAAACGCGAATTCATAGTATGGAAACTTACGTCTCTCGACGATGGGACGATCCACGCGAAGAGTTGTTACGTGCACGCGTATGGTGCGATTGCGTCGATTCGCTTTTCTGTACGGGGAGCAATAGAACGTTGAGTTGACTTATCGGGTCTTCGTTGGAATTACCGTCGCTGGCATTGTAAACTCCAGATGACCTTGTGATTCCTTCGTCGGGCACTGGTAAAGGGTGGCGATGATGCGTTCTATAATAGAAATACCCGTCGTAGCGTTTCTTCCGAGTCAACCCGCTCACGAAACTCTCTCTCGTCGTGGAATCCCCGCGTCGGAGGGTAAAACGCGATATATAATAGTATATGCCAGTGGTTCGCGCGCGTCGTCTCTGAGATACGCGGTCGACAGAGTTCCGAAAACACGTGATGTGCCACGATTTCCGTGCGTCTTACATCTTTCGACGATGGGACGATCCACGCGAAGAGAACGTTCGTGCTTGCGTGAGGTGCAACAGCGTCGATTCGCTTTTCTGTACGGGGAGAAATAGAACGTTGAGTTGACTTATCGGGTCTTCGTTGGAATTACCGTCGCTGGCATTGTAAACTCCAGATGACCTTGTGATTCCTTCGTCGGGCACTGGTAAAGGGTGGCGATGATTCGTTCTATAATAGTAATACCCGTCGTAGCGTTTCGACCGATGTCACCCGCCACGAAAGTCTCTCTCGACGTGGAAACCCCGCGCCGAAGAGTAAACGCGAAGGCTTACCATACGAAAGAAAACGGTATTATACGCCTGTGGTATGTGCGTCTCGGCTCTGTGATACGCGATCGGCAGAGTTACAAAAAAACGTTGATGGGCCACGATTTCCGTGCGTCTTACATCTTTCGACGATGGGACGATCCACGCGAAGAGTAGTTACGTGCTCGCGCGAGGTGCGATAGCGTCGATTCGCTTTTCTGTACGGGGAGAAATAGAACGATGAGTTGACTTATCGGGTCTTCGTTGGAATTACCGTCGCTGGCATTGTGAACTCCAGATGACCTTGTGATTCCTTCGTCGGGCACTGGTAAAGGGTGGCGATGATTCGTTCTATAATAGAAATACCCGTCGTAGCGATTCGGCCGAGTCACCCGCCACGAAACTCTCTCTCGTCGTGGAATCCCCATGTCGGAGAGTAAAACGCGAAGGCTAACTATATAAGAAATATATAGTATTATTTATGCCTGTGGTTCTCCGTTTGCCCTACTCTCAGATACGCGACTCGGAGAGTTACGAATAATCGTGATGGACCACGATTTCTGTACGTCTTACATCTTTCGACGATGGGACGATCCACGCGAAGAGATCATTCCTGCTTGCGTGAGGTGCGATAGCGCCGATTCGCTTTTCTGTACGGGGAGAAATAGAACGATGAGTTGACTTATCGGGTCTTCGTTGGAATTACCGTCGCTGGCATTGTAAACTCCAGATGACCTTGTGATTCCTTCGTCGGGCACTGGTAAAGGGTGGCGATGATTCGTTCTATAATAGAAATACCCGTCGTAGCGATTCGGCCGTGTCACCCGCCACGAAAATCTCTCTCGTCGTGGAATCCCCGCGTCGTAGAGTAAACGCGAAGGCTTGCTATAGAAGACTATAGTTTATACGCCTGTGGTTCACCGGTTGCCTGCTCTCCGGGGTACGCGATCGCGCAGGAGTTACGGAAGAACTTGATGGGCCACGATCTCCAAGCGGCTATATCTTTCGACGATGGGACGATTCACGCGAAGAGAACGTTCGTGCATGCGTGAGGTGCGATAGCGTTGATTCGCTTGTCTGTACGGGGAGAAATAGAACGATGAGTTGACTTATCGGGTCTTCGTTGGAATTACCGTCGCTGGCATTGTAAACTCCAGATGACCTTGTGATTCCTTCGTCGGGCACTGGTAAAGGGTGGCGATGATTCGTTCTATAATAGAAATACCCGTCGTAGCGTTTCGACCGATGTCACCCGCCACGAAATTCTCTCTCGTCGTGGAATCCCCGCGTCGGAGAGTAACCGCCGAAGGCTTGCTATAGAAGACTATAGTTTATACGCCTGTGGTTCACCGGTTGCCGGCTCTCCGGGGCACGCGATCGCGCGAAGGTTACGGAGGGACGTGAAGCGCCCGAGCAATGAAACGTCCGCAGGAGGAAACGAGCAACCGCCGAACATTGTTTCGCGACGTTTCCATAATGTATTGTCGTTTCGCTCGCATCCCGCTTCTTTCCCCTAGTTTCCTCGACGCGTAGTTTCGCAGCCTTAGTGGACGAATCATTCTCGATTCGAGGAAAGATATGCAGTGGGGCGTGCAATGAGCCCGCCAGAGACCACGATCTCCAATGCGTCTTTACATCTTTCGACGATGGGATGATCCACGCGAAGAGAACGTTCGTGCTTGCGCGAGGTGCGTTAGCGTCGATTCGCTTTTCTGTACGGGGAGAAATAGAACGATGAGTTGACTTATCGGGTCTTCGTTGGAATTACCGTCGCTGGCATTGTAAACTCCAGATGACCTTGTGATTCCTTCGTCGGGCACTGGTAAAGGGTGGCGATGATTCGTTCTATAATAGAAATACCCGTCGTAGCGATTCGGCCGAGTCACCCGCCACGAAACTGTCTCTCTTTCGTCGTGGAAACCCCGCGTCGGAGAGTAAAACGCGCGAAGGCTGTGACTGTAACATATATATATACAGTATACAATGCCTGTGGTTTTTGCGCGTGTCGGCTCTTCGGTATACGCGATCGGCCAGAGTTACGGAGGGACGGTGAAGCGCACGAGAAATTGAAACGGCCGCACGATTGGAACCGAGCAACCGTCGAACATTGTTTCGCGACGTTTCCATAATGCGTTTTCGTTTCGCTCGCATACCGCTTCTTTTCCCCTAGTCTCTGAGACGCGTTTTCGAGCCGTTCTTCTACTATCGATTCTCGTAGAGAGAAGGGACCGGGTAGTCTGGAAGTGGAACCCGCATCTTGCGTGTACCGTACACGGAATTGAGAGGACCGGCCGTGAAGCTCGTTTTAAAGCCGTGCGTCTGACACCCAACTCTTGCGCGCCAATTTCGCGGCAAGAGATAATATGGGACGAATGACCGGCAAAGAGCCAGCTGTGAAGTCTGTTTTTTTAATCGAATCCGTGGACGTGTGTATGCCGTAGCGTCGCTCGTCGTGTTCGTTCATGGTCGTTCCGAGAGAAAGAACGAAAGCGGTAACGAAGGGACCGGCCGTGAAGCTCGTTTTAAAGCGCGCGCGTCTGACACCCAACTCTTGCGCGCCAATTTCGCGGCAAGAGATAACATGGGACGAATGACCGGCAAAGAGCCAGCTGTGAAGTCTTTTTTCATTATTTGCTTTCAATCGATCGATCGGTACGATTCGTGCAACGTTTCGCGCGATGCGACGCGAAAACATGCGCGCAACAATAGATGCGTCTGATCGGAAGAACGCGAGGGTCGACTGCACGCGATGGATTCAGTATCGGGTAGGATACAAAATATATCCCCGTCGTTTCCACGCGTGCGAGTCTTCTGCGTCTTTCGCGGGTTTTTGAATGCACTATACGCCCGGAACGTCGAGAAATATATACATATTACTTGAACGTTTTTCGTCTCGAAAGGCTTCGGTGTCGTCTCCAAGGCGACGCCTGAATCTCCTTCGCGCGCTGGTCGGAGATTCAGGTATCAACTTTTATCTTCTCTTTGAAAGAAGAGAGATATTAGGTCGAACAAATGAGAATAAAATTATATATGTGAAATATAAAATTTATACGATTACCCTGAACGGTGGATCACTTGGCTCGTGGGTCGATGAAGAACGCAGCTAATTGCGCGTCAACGTGTGAACTGCAGGACACATGAACATCGACATTTCGAACGCACATTGCGGTCCACGGATACAATTCCTGGACCACGCCTGGCTGAGGGTCGTTTACGTACCATACACTGCTTGCGTAGCTCTGTCAAATCCCCGCCGTCGTTCACCTCTTCGGATCGAACGTTTTTTTACCGAAGGGCGCAAAGAACGTTTCTGAGTCGGGTTAAGAGAAGGATGCTACGTACGAGCGAACGATGGGTGTCTCGTCGGCGTTTGTCGCGGACACGCGAAAATTCTGTGAATTTCACGGACAGTGTACGTTCTAGTTGTTGCAAAACGATCGGAATCGTTTGTATGGACTCGCGTGAGTGTTCGCGGCGTCGTGCGTCGTTCAATTACGACCGCCCGCGGATACCGCTCCACTGCGATATGGATCTGAGCGACAACTTTTTCGGCTGTTCGTGAGATGAACGGTTTCGTGTGTTTAGAAAAATTTTTTTTCCCGCGCTCCCGACGTCACCTGAAATGATGCGTCAGAGGTGAAAGAAAATATTAAGAAGTCGAGAGAGAGAGAGACTACACACGTTTTATTCATATTTTGTA
>NW_027476003.1:0-2500 GCF_051020985.1 Nomia melanderi | reverse complement strand
AAATATGTGATGAAAAAGTTTACTCTTGACCGTTCGGACTTAGAAAAATTTCGAGTACCTCGGATCGCCTGCTGGAATTACCGCACGGCCTGGACAGCCCGCATCGACCGATACATTTTTTCCATTTTCAGTGAAAAAAAAATTTTTGTCAATTTTCTCAACGTTAAAAACGTTAATAAACTGCGTTTTTATGCGTGGATTAAACATTAAAAAAATTTTGAAATATGTGATGAAAAAGTTTACTCTTGACCGTCGGGACTTAGAAAAATTTCGAGTACCCCGGATCGCCTGCTGGAATTACCGCACGGCCTGGATAGCCCGCATCGACCGATACATTTTTTCCATTTTCAGTGAAAAAAAAATTTTTGTCAATTTTCTCAACGTTAAAAACTGCGATAAACTGCGTTTTTATGCGTAGATTAAACATTGAAAAAATTTTGAAATATGCGATGAAAAAGTTTACTCTTGACCGTCGGGACTTAGAAAAATTTCGAGTACCCCGGATCGCCTGCTGGCATTACCGCACGGGCTGGACACCTCGCTCCGACGAATCGGTTTTTTCCATTTTTTTTGAAAAATAAATTTTTGTAATTTTTTTTAATGTCAAAAACGTTAATAAACGTCATGTTTACGCATGGATTAAACATTGAAATAATTTTAAAACACTTATTAAAAAAGTTGGTGTCGACCGTGGGACTTAGAAAAATTTCGGGAAGTCCGATTCGCCTGCTGGAATTACCGCACGGGCAGGACACCTCGCTCCGACGAATCGGTTTTTTCCATTTTTTTTGAAAAATAAATTTTTGTAATTTTTTTTAACGTTGAAAACGTTAATAAACATCATGTTTACGCATGGATTAAACATTGAAATAATTTTAAAACGCTTATTAAAAAAGTTGGTGTCGACCGTGGGACTTAGAAAAATTTCGGGAAGTCCGATTCGCCTGCTGGAATTACCGCACGGGCTGGACACCTCGCTCCGACGAATCGGTTTTTTCCATTTTTTTTGAAAAATAAATTTTTGTAATTTTTTTTAATGTCAAAAACGTTAATAAACGTCATGTTTACGCATGGATTAAACATTGAAATAATTTTAAAACACTTATTAAAAAAGTTGGTGTCGACCGTGGGACTTAGAAAAATTTCGGGAAGTCCGATTCGCCTGCTGGAATTACCGCACGGGCTGGACACCTCGCTCCGCCGAATCGGTATTTTCCATTTTTCTTGAAAAATAAATTTTTGTAATTTTTTTTAACGTTGAAAACGTTAATAAACATCATGTTTACGCATGGATTAAACATTGAAATAATTTTAAAACGCTTATTAAAAAAGTTGGTGTCGACCGTGGGACTTAGAAAAATTTCGGGAAGTCCGATTCGCCTGCTGGAATTACCGCACGGGCAGGACACCTCGCTCCGACGAATCGGTTTTTTCCATTTTTTCCGAAAAATAAATTTTTGTAATTTTTTTTAATGTTAAAAACGTTAATAAACTTCATGTTTACGCATGGATTAAACATTGAAATAATTTTAAAACACTTATTAAAAAAGTTGGTGTCGACCGTGGGACTTAGAAAAATTTCGGGAAGTCCGATTCGCCTGCTGGAATTACCGCACGGGCTGGACACCTCGCTCCGCCGAATCGGTTTTTTCCTTTTTTTCCGAAAAATAAATTTTTGTAATTTTTTTTAATGTTAAAAACGTTAATAAACTTCATGTTTACGCATGGATTAAACATTGAAATAATTTTAAAACGCTTATTAAAAAAGTTGGTGTCGACCGTGGGACTTAGAAAAATTTCGGGAAGTCCGATTCGCCTGCTGGAATTACCGCACGGGCAGGACACCTCGCTCCGACGAATCGGTTTTTTCCATTTTTTCCGAAAAATAAATTTTTGTAATTTTTTTTAATGTTAAAAACGTTAATAAACTTCATGTTTACGCATGGATTAAACATTGAAATAATTTTAAAACACTTATTAAAAAAGTTGGTGTCGACCGTGGGACTTAGAAAAATTTCGGGAAGTCCGATTCGCCTGCTGGAATTACCGCACGGGCTGGACACCTCGCTCCGCCGAATCGGTTTTTTCCTTTTTTTCCGAAAAATAAATTTTTGTAATTTTTTTTAATGTTAAAAACGTTAATAAACTTCATGTTTACGCATGGATTAAACATTGAAATAATTTTAAAACGCTTATTAAAAAAGTTGGTGTCGACCGTGGGACTTAGAAAAATTTCGGGAAGTCCGATTCGCCTGCTGGAATTACCGCACGGGCAGGACACCTCGCTCCGACGAATCGGTTTTTTCCATTTTTTCCGAAAAATAAATTTTTGTAATTTTTTTTAATGTTAAAAACGTTAATAAACTTCATGTTTACGCATGGATTAAACATTGAAATAATTTTAAAACGCTTATTAAAAAAGTTGGTGTCGACCGTGGGACTTAGAAAAATTTCGGGAAGTCCGATTCGCCTGCTGGAATTACCGCACGGGCTGGACACC
>NW_027476002.1:0-22951 GCF_051020985.1 Nomia melanderi | reverse complement strand
TAAAACTATATAAAACTATATAAAAATATATAAACCTATCCAAAAATATAAAGCTATATAAAACTATATAAAACTATATAAAACTGTACAAAAGTATATAAAACTACATAAAACTATACAAAACTATATAGAACTATAGAAAACAATAAAAAACTATTTAAATCTATATAAACCTATCTAAAGCTATATGAAAGTATATAAAACTATATAAAACTATATAAAACCATATAAAAGTATATAAAAGTATATAAAAGTATATAAAAATATATAAAACTATATAAAACTATATTAAACTATATAAAACTATATCAAACTATATAAACCTAAAAAAACTATATAAAACTATATAAAGCAATATAAAACTGTGAGAAAGTATATGAAACCGTATATAACTATATAAAACTGTATACAACTATATAAAACTGTATAAAACTATATAAAAGTGTGTAAAACTGTATAAAACTGTATAAAACTGTATAAAACTATAAAAAACTATATAAAACTATAAAAAACTACATAAAACTACATAAAAGTATATAAACCTATATAAAACTATATAAAACTATATAAAACTATATAAAACTATATAAAACTATATAAAACTATATAAAACTATATTAAACTATATAAAACTATATAAAACTATATAAAACTATATTAAACTATATAAAACTATTTAGAACTATATGAACCTATCTAAAACTATATAAAACTTAATAAAACTATATAACACTATATAAAACTATATAAAACTATATAAAACTCTGTAAAACTATATAAAAGTATATAAAACTATACAAAACAATACAAAACTGTATAAAACTATATAAAACTATACAAAACTATATAAAACTATATAAGACTATATAAAACTATATAAAACTATATAAAAGTATGTAAAACTATATAAAACTATATAAAACTATATAAAACTGTACAAAAGTATATAAAATTACATAAAACTATACAAAACTATATAAAACTATATAAAACTATATAAAACTATATAAAACTATATAAAAGTATATAACACTATATAAAACTATATAAAACTATATAAAACTATATAAAACTGTACAAAAGTATATAAAATTACATAAAACTATACGGAACCATATAAAACTATGTAAAACTATATAAAACTATATAAAATTGTGTAAAACTGTATAAAACTATATAAAACTATATAAATCTGTATAAAAGTATATAAAACTATACAAAACAATACAAAACTCTATAAGATTTAAGTAAACTACAGAAAACTGTGTAAAATTGTATACAACTATATAAAGATATATAATACTGTATAAAACTATATAAAACTATATAAAACTATATAAACCTATCTAAAAATATAAAGCCATATAAAACTATATAAAACTGTATACAACTATACAAAACTATATGAAACTATATAAAACTATATAAGACTATATAAAACTATATAAAACTATATAAAACTATATAAAACTATATAAAACTATATGAAAATATATAAAACTATATAATACTATATAAAACTATATAAATCTATTTAAAAGTATATAAAACTATATAAAACTATGTAAAACTATATAAAACTATATAAAACTATATAAAAATATATAAACCTATCCAAAAATATAAAGCTATATAAAACTATATAAAACCATATAAAACTATATAAAACTATACAACACTATATAAAACTATATAAAACTATATGAAACTATATAAAACTATATAAAGCTATATAAAACTATATAAAACTATATAAAACTATATAAAACTATATAAAAATATATAAAACTATATAATACTATATAAAACTATATAAAACTATTTAAAACTATATAAACATATCTAAAACTATATAAAACTAAATAAAACTATATAACACTATATAAAAGTATATAAAACTATATCCAACTATATAAAATTATTTAAAAATATATGAAATTATATAAAACATTCTAAAACTATACAAAACTATATCAAACTATATAAAGCTATAAAAAACTATATCAAACTATATAAAAGTATATAAAACTATATAAAACTATATAAAACTATATAAAACTATATAAACCTATCTAAAAATATAAAGGTATATAAAACTATATAAAAATATATAAAACTATATAAAACTAAATAAAACTATATAAAACTATATAAAACTATATAAAACTGTATAAACCTATATGAAACTATATAAAACTGTATAAAACTATATAAAACTGTTTAAAACTGTATAAAACTATATAAAACTGTTTAAAACTGTATAAAACTATATAAAACTATATAACACTATATAAAGCTGTATAAAACTATATAAAACTATATAAAACTATATAAAACTATATAAAACTATATAAAATTATATAAAACTGTATAAACCTATATAAAACTATATAAAACTGTATAAAACTATATAAAACTGTGTAAAACTGTATAAAACTATATAAAACTATATAAAAGTATATAAAACTATATAAAAACTATATAAAACTATATAAAGCTATATAAAGCTATACAAAAATATAAACTTATATAAAATTACATAAAACTATATAAAACTATATAAAACTATATAAGACTATATAAAACTATATAACAATATACAAAACTATATAACACTATATACAGCTGCATAAAACTATATAAAACTATATAAACTGTATAAAACTATATAAAACTGTATAAAACTATGTAAAACTATATAAAACTATATAAAGCTGTATAAAACTTGCTAAAACTATATAAAACCATATCAAACAATATAAAACGGTATAAAACTATATAGAACTATACAAAACTATACAAAACTCTAAAAGATTTAAATAAACTACAGAAAACTGTAAAACTGTATAAAATTATATAAAACTATATAAAACTGTATAAAACCATATAAAACTATATAAAACTATACAAAACTACATAAAACTATATAAAGCTATATAAAACTATATAAAACTATATAAAACTATATAAAACTATATAAAACTATATAAAACTATATAAAACTATATTAAACTATATAAAACTATATAAAACTATTTAAAACTATATTAAACTATATAAAACTATTTAGAACTATATGAACCTATCTAAAACTATATAAAACTTAATAAAACTATATAACACTATATAAAACTATATAAAACTATATAAAACTCTGTAAAACTATATAAAAGTATATAAAACTATACAAAACAATACAAAACTGTATAAAACTATATAAAACTATACAAAACTATATAAAACTATATAAGACTATATAAAACTATATAAAACTATATAAAAGTATGTAAAACTATATAAAACTATATTAAACTATATAAAACTGTACAAAAGTATATAAAATTACATAAAACTATACAAAACTATATAAAACTATATAAAACTATATAAAACTATATAAAACTATATAAAAGTATATAACACTATATAAAACTATATAAAACTATATAAAACTATATAAAACTGTACAAAAGTATATAAAATTACATAAAACTATACGGAACCATATAAAACTATGTAAAACTATATAAAACTATATAAAATTGTGTAAAACTGTATAAAACTATATAAAACTATATAAATCTGTATAAATGTATATAAAACTATACAAAACAATACAAAACTCTATAAGATTTAAGTAAACTACAGAAAACTGTGTAAAATTGTATACAACTATATAAAGCTATATAATACTGTATAAAACTATATAAAACTATATAAAACTATATAAACCTATCTAAAAATATAAAGCTATATAAAACTATATAAAACTGTATACAACTATACAAAACTATATGAAACTATATAAAACTATATAAGACTATATAAAACTATATAAAACTATATAAAACTATATAAAACTATATAAAAATATATAAAACTATATAATACTATATAAAACTATATAAATCTATTTAAAAGTATATAAAACTATATAAAACTATGTAAAACTATATAAAACTATATAAAACTATATAAAAATATATAAACCTATCCAAAAATATAAAGCTATATAAAACTATATAAAACCATATAAAACTATATAAAACTATACAACACTATATAAAACTATATAAAACTATATGAAACTATATAAAACTATATAAAGCTATATAAAACTATATAAAACTATATAAAACTATATAAAACTATATAAAAATATATAAAACTATATAATACTATATAAAACTATATAAAACTATTTAAAACTATATAAACATATCTAAAACTATATAAAACTAAATAAAACTATATAACACTATATAAAAGTATATAAAACTATATCCAAATATATAAAATTATTTAAAAATATATGAAATTATATAAAACATTCTAAAACTATACAAAACTATATCAAACTATATAAAGCTATAAAAAACTATATCAAACTATATAAAAGTATATAAAACTATATAAAACTATATAAAACTATATAAAACTATATAAACCTATCTAAAAATATAAAGGTATATAAAACTATATAAAAATATATAAAACTATATAAAACTATGTAAAACTATATAAAACTATATAAAACTATATAAAAGTATATAAAACTATATAAAAACTATATAAAACTATATAAAGCTATATAAAGCTATACAAAAATATAAACTTATATAAAATTACATAAAACTATATAAAACTATATAAAACTATATTAAACTATATAAAACTATATAAAACAATATAAAACTATATACAACAATATAAAATTATATAAAACTATATCAAAGTATATGAAGCTGTAATAAAATATATAAAACTATATAAAACTATATAAAAGTATATAACACTATATAAAACTATGTAAAACTATATAAAAGTATATAACACTATATAAAACTATATAAAACTATGTAAAACTATATAAAACATTATAAAAGTATATAAAACTATATAAAACTGTATAAATGTATATAAAACTATATAAATCTGTATAAAACTATATAAAACTGTATAAAACTATATAATACTATATAAAACTATATAAACCTATCCAAAAATATAAAGCTATATAAAACTATCTAAAACTAGATAAAACTATATAAAACTATATTAAACTATATAAAACTATATAAAAGTATTTAAAACTATATAAAATTATTTAAAACTATATAAACCTATCTAAAACTACATAAAACTAAATGAAACTATAAAACACTATATAAAAGTATATAAAACTATATAAAACTATATAAAATTGTATAAAAATATATGAAATTATATAAAAGTATATAAAACTATATAAAAATATATAAAATTATATAAAACTTTCTGAAACTATATAAAGCTGTATAAAACTATATAAAACTATATAAAACTGTATAAAACTATATAAAACTATATAAAACTATATAAACCTATACAAAACTATCTAAAACTATATAAATCTAAATAAAACTATATAACACTATATAAAACTATATAAAACTGTATAAAACTATATAAAACTATACAAAACTATCTAAAACTATATAAATCTAAATAAAACTATATAACACTATATAAAACTATATAAAACTGTATAAAACTATATAACACTATATAAAACTGTATAAAACTATATAAAACTATATAAAACTATATAAAACTGAATAAAACTATATAAAATTATATAAACCTATCTAAAAATATAAAGCTATATAAACCTATATAAACCTATATAAAACTATATAAAACTATACAAAACTGTATAAAACTATATAAAACTATACAAAACTATCTATAACTATATAAATCTAAATAAAATTATATAACACTATATAAAACTATATATAACTATATAAAAGTATATAAAAGTATATAAAAGTATATAAAACTATATAAAACTATATAAACCTATCCAAAAATAGAAAGCTATATAAAACTATATAAAACTATATAAAATTATATAAAACTATATAAAACAATATAAAACTATATAAAACTATATAAACATATAAAATTATACAAAACTTTATGAAACTATATAAAACTATATAAAACTATATAAAAATATATAAAACTATATAATACTATATAAAACTATATAAAACTATTTAAAACTATATAAACCTATCTAAAACTATATAAAACTAAATAAAACTATATAACACTATTTAAAAGTATATAAAACTATATAAAACTATATAAAACTATATAAAACTATATAAAACTATATAAAACTATCTAAAACTATATAAAACTATATAAAACTATATAAACCTATCCAAAAATATAAAGCTACATAAAACTATATAAAACTATTTAAAACTATACAAACCTATCTAAAACTATATAAAACTAAATAGAATTATATAACACTATATAAAAGTATATAAAACTATATAAAACTATATAAAAGTATATAAAACTATATAAAAGTATATAACACTATATAAAACTATAGAAAACTATATAAAACTATATAAAACTATATAAACCTATCCAAAAATAGAAAGCTATATAAAACTATATAAAACTATATAAAATTATATAAAACTATATAAAACAATATAAAATTAAATAAAACTATATAACACTATATAAAAGTATATAAAACTATATAAAACTATATAAAACTATATAAATATATATAAAATTATATAAAACATTCTAAAACTATACAAAACTATATCAAACTATATAAAGCTATAAAAAAATTTATAAAACTATATAAAACAATATAAAACTGTATAAAACTATATAAAATATACAAAACTATACAAAACTCTATAACATTTAAATAAACTACAGAAAACTGTATAAAACTGTATAAAATTATGTAAAACCATCTAAGACTATATAAAACCTTATAAAACTATATAAAACTATATAAAACTACATAAAAATGTATAAAACTATACAAAACGCAGTAAAATTTATATAAACCACATAATACTGTATAAAACTGTATAAAACTATATAAAACTATATAAAACTATATAAACCTATCTAAAAATATAAAGCTATATCAAATTATATAAAACTAAATAAAAATATATAAAACTATATTAAACTGTATACAACTATATAAAACTATATAAAAGTATATAACACAATATAAAACTATATAAAACTATATAAAACTATACAAAAGTATATAAAAGTATATAAAACTATATGAAACTATATAAACATATCCAAAAATATAAAGCTACATAAAACTATATAAAACTATTTAAAACTATACAAACCTATCTAAAACTATATAAAACTAAATAGAATTATATAACACTATACAAAAGTATATAAAACTGTATAAAACTATATAAAACTATATAAAAGTATATAAAACTATATAAAACTATATAACACAATATAAAGCTTTATAAAACTATATAAAACTATATAAAACTATATAAACCTATCCAAAAATATAAAGCTATATAAAACTATATAAAATTATATAAAATTATATAAAACTATATAAAACAATATAAAACTAAATAAAACTATATAACACTATATAAAAGTATATAAAATTATATAAAACTATATAAAACTATATAAAACTATATAAAACTATATAAAACTATATAAAACTATGTAAAACTATATAAAACTATATAAAAGTGTATACAACTAAATAAAACTATACAAAATTATATAAAACTATTTAAAACTATACAAAATTATATAAAACTATTTAAAACTATATAAGCCTATCTAAAACTATAAAGCTATATAAAATTATATAAAACTAAATAAAACTATATAAAACTATATTAAACTGTAGAAAACTATATAAAACTATATAAAACTATATAAACATATCCAAAAATATAAAGCTATATAAAATTATATAAAACTACATAAAACTATACAAAAGTATATAAAACTATAGAAAACTATACAAAACTGTATAAAACTATATAAAACTATACAAAACTATACAAAACTCTATAACATTTAAATAAACTACAGAAAACTGTATAAAACTGTATAAAATGATGTAAAACCATCTAAGACTATATAAAACCATATAAAACTCTATAAAACTATATAAAACAACATAAAAATGTGTAAAACTATACAAAACTCTATAAAATTTAGATAAACCACATAATACTGTATAAAACTGTATAAAACTATATAAAACTATGTAAAACTATATAAAACTATATAAACCTATATAAAAATATAAAGCTATATAAAATTATATAAAACTAAATAAAACTATATAAAACTAAATAAAACTATATAACACTATATAAAACTATATAAAACTGTATAAAACTATATAAAACTATATAAAACTATATAACACTATTTAAAAGTATATAAAACTATATAAAAGTATATAAAAGGATATAACACTATATAAAACTATATAAAACTATATAAAACTATACAAAACTGTATAAAACTATATTAAACTATATAAAACTATCCAAAACTATATAAAACTATATAAAACTGTATAAAACTATATAAAACTATATAAAACTATACAAAACTATATAAAACTATATAAAACTATATAAAACTATATAAAACTATATAAAACTATATAAAACTATATATAACTGTATAAAAGTATATAAAACTGTATGAAACTATATATAAGTATATAAAACTATATAAAACTATATAAAAGAATATAATCCTATCCAAAAATATATAGCTATATAAAACTATATAAAACTATATAAAAACATATAAAACTATATGAAACTATATGAAACTATGTAAAACTATTTAAAACGATACCAACCTATCTAAAACTATATAAAACTCTATAATACTACATAAAAATGTATAAAACTATACAAAACTCTATAAAATTTAGATAAACCACATAATACTGTATAAAACTGTATAAAACTATATAAAACTATATAAAACTATATAAAACTATATAAAACTGTATAAAACTATATAAAACTGTATGAACCAATATAAAAGTATATAAAACTATATAAAACTGTATAAAACTATATAAACCTATCCAAAAATATAAAGCTATATAAAACTATATAAAACTATATAAAACTATATATAACTGTATAAAACTATATAAAACTGTATGAAACTATATGTAAGTATATAAAACTATATAAAACTATATAAAAGAATATAATCCTATCCAAAAATATATAGCTATATAAAACTATATAAAACTATATAAAACTATATAAAAACATATAAAACTATATGAAACTATATGAAACTATGTAAAACTATTTAAAACGATACCAACCTATCTAAAACTATATAAAACTCTATAATACTACATAAAAATGTATAAAACTATACAAAACTCTATAAAATTTAGATAAACCACATAATACTGTATAAAACTGTATAAAACTATATAAAACTATATAAAACTATATAAAACTATATAAAACTATATAAAACTATATAAAACTGTATAAAACTATATAAAACTGTATGAACCAATATAAAAGTATATAAAACTATATAAAACTGTATAAAACTATATAAACCTATCCAAAAATATAAAGCTATATAAAACTATATAAAACTATATAAACCTATCCAAAAATATAAAGCTATATAAAGCTATATAAAACTATATAAACCTATCCAAAAATATAAAGCTATATAAAACTATATAAAACTATATAAAACTATATAAAAACATATAAAACTATATGAAACTATATAAAACTATGTAAAACTATTTAAAACGATACCAACCTATCTAAAACTATATAAAACTAAATAAAAGTATATCAAAATATATGAAGGTGTAATAAACTATATAAAACTATATAAAACTATATAAAAGTATATAACACTATATAAAGCTATATAAAACTATATAAAAGTATATAACACTATATAAAACTATATAAAACTATGTAAAACTATATAAAACTTTATAAAAGTATATAAAACTATATAAAACTGTATAAAACTATATAAAAGTATATAAAACTATATAAAACTGTGTAAAACTATATAAAACTATATAGAGCAGTATAAATCTATATAAAACTATATAAAACTGTATCAAAATATAACAGTATATAAAACTATATAAAACTGTGCAAAACTGTATAAAACTATATAAAACTATATAAATCTGTATAAAACTATATAAAACTGAATAATACTATATAAAACTGTAAAAACTATAAAAAACTGTATAAAACTATACAACACTATATAAAACTATATAAAGCTATATAAAAATGTATAAAACTATATAAAACTATATAAAACTATATAAAACTGTATAAAACTATATAAAACTGTATAACACTATATAAAACTCTATAAAACTATATAAAACTATATAAAACCATATAAAATTATATAAAACTATATAAATGTATATAAAACTATATAAAACTATATAAAACTGTGCAAAACTGTATAAAACTGTGAAAAACTATATAAAACTATATAAAACTATATAAACCCATCTAAAAATATAAAGCTATATAAAACTATGTAAAACCATATAAAACTATATAAAACTGTATAAATCTATATAAAACTATATAAAACTGTATAAAACTATATAAAAGTATATAAAACTATATAAAACTATCTAAAACTATATAAAACTAAATAAAACTATATAACACTATATAAAACTATATGAAACTGTATAAAAGTATATAAAACTACATAAAACTATGTAAACCTATATAAAACTATATAAAACCATATAAGAGTATATTAAACTATATAAAAGTATATAAAACTATATAAAACTATATAAACATATCCAAAAATATACAGCTATACAAAACTATATAAAACTATATAAAACTATATAAAAATATACAAAACTATATAAAACTATATAAAACTATATAAAACTATATAAAACTGTACAAAAGTATATAAAACTACATAAAACTATACAAAACTATGTAAAACAGTTGAAAACTATATAACACTATATAAAACTGTATAAAACTGTATAAAACTATATAAAACTATATAAAACTGTATAAAACTATATAAAACTATATAAAACTATATAAAACTCTATAAAACTATACAAAACTCAGTAAAATTTAGATAAACTACATAATACTGTATAAAACTGTATAAAACTATATAAAACTATATAAAACTATATAAAACTATATAAAACTATATAAAACTATATAAAACTATATAAAAGTATATAAAACTATATAAAACTATATAAAACTATATAAAACTATATAAAACTAGATAAAACTATATAAAACTATATAACACTATATAAAACTATATAAAACTATATAAAACTATATAAACATATCTAAAAATATAAAGCTATATAAACCTATCTAAAACTATATAAAACTAAATAAAACTATATAACACTATATAAAAGTATGCAAAACTGTATAAAAATATATAAAACTATATAAAACTATATAAACCTATTTAAAAATATAAAGCTATATGAACTTATATAAAACTATATAAAACTATATAAAGCTATATATAACTGTATAAAACTATATAAAACTATATAAAACTATATAAACCTATCTGAAAATATAAAGCTATATAAACTCATGTAAAACTATATAAAACTGTATAAAACTATATAAAAGTATATAAAACTATATAAATCTATATAAAAATATAAAGCTATATAAAACTATATAAAACTATATAAAACTATGTAAAACTGTGAAAAACTGTATAAAACTATATAAAACTATATAACACTATATAAAACTATATAAAACTATATAAAACTATATAAAGCAGTATAAAACTATATAAAACTATATAAAACTGTATCAAAATATAAAACTATATAAAACTATATAAAACTATATAAAACTATATAAAACTATATAAAACTATATAAAACTATATAAAACTGTACAAAAGTATATAAAACTACATAAAACTATACAAAACTATGTGAAACTATAGAAAACTATATAAAACTATATAAAACTCTATAAAACTATACAAAACTCAGTAAAATTTAGATGAACTACATAATACTGTATAAAACTGTATAAAACTATATAAAACTATATAAAACTATATAAAACAATATAAAACTACATAAAACTGTATAAAACTATATAAAAGTATATAAAACTATATAAAACTATATAAAAGTATATAAAACTATATAAAACTATATAATCCTATCTAAAAATATAAAGCTATATAAACCTATATAAAACTATATAAAACGGTATAAAACTATATAAAACTATATAAAACTGTATAAAACTATATAAAACTATATAAAACTATATAAAACTATATAAAACTATATAAAACTATATCAAACTATATAAAACTGTATATAACAATATAAAACTGTATAAAACTATATAACACTATATAAATCTATATAAAACTATATAAAACTATATAAAAGTATATACTAAAACTATACAAAACTATATCAAACTATATAAAGCTATAGAAAACTATATAGAACTATATAAAAGTCTATAAACCCATCTAAAAATATAATGCTATATAAAACTATATAAAACCATATAAAACTATATAAAACTGTATAAAACTATATAAAACTATATAAAACTGTATAAAACTATATAAAACTATATAAAACTATATAAAACTATCTAAAACTATATAAAACTAAATAAACATATATAACACTATATAAAACTATATAAAACTGTATAAAACTATATAAAACTATATAAATACATATATAACTATATAAAACTATATAAAAGTATATAGAACTATATAAAAGTATATAAAACTATATAAAACTATATAAAACTGTACAAAGGTATATAAAACTACATAAAACTATACAAAAACTATATAAAACTATATAAAACTATATAAAACAATATAAAACTGTGTAAAACTGTGTAAAACCATATAGAACTGTATAAAACTATATAAAACTATATCAAACTATGTATAGCTATAAAACACTATATAAAACTATATAAAACTATATATAACAATATAAAACAGTATAAAACTATATAAAACTATATAAAACTTTATAAACCCATCTAAAAATATAAAGCTATATAAAACTATATAAAACTATATAAAGCTAAATAAAACTATATAACACTATATAAAACTATATAAAACAGTATAAAACTATATAAAACTATATAAAAACATATATAACTATATAAAACTATATAAAAGTATGTAGAACTATATAAAAGTATATAAAACTATACAAAACTGTACAAAGGTATATAAAACTACATAAAACTATACAAAAACTATATAAAACTATAGAAAACTATATAAAACAATATAAAACTGTGTAAAACCGTATAAAACCATATAAAACTATATAAAACTATATAAAACCGTATAAAACTATATAAAACAGTATAAAACTATATAAAACTATATAAAACTATATAAAACTATATAAAACTATATAAAACTATATAACACTATATAAAACTATATGAAACTGTATAAAAGTATATAAAACTATATAAAACTATGTAAACCTATATAAAACTATATAAAACCATATAAGAGTATATTAAAGTATATAAAAGTATATAAAACTATACAAAACTATATAAAACTATATAAAACTGTATAACACTATATAAAAGTATATAAAACTATATAAAACTATATAAAACTATACAAAACTATATAAAACTATATAAAACTGTATAAAACTATATAAAAGTATATAAAACTATATAAAACTATATAAAACTGTATAAAACTGTATAAAACTATATAAAACTATATAAAACTGTATAAAACTATATAAAACTATATAAAACTATATAAACCCATCTAAAAATATAAAGCTATATAAAACTATATAAAACCATATAAAACTATATAAAACTGTATAAAACTATATAAAACTATATAAAACTGTATAAAACTATATAAAACTATATAAAACTATATAAAACTATATAAAACTATATAAAGCTATATATAACTGTATAAAACTATATAAAACTATATAAAACTACATAAACCTATCTGAAAATATAAAGCTATATAAACTCATGTAAAACTATATAAAACTGTATAAAACTATATAAAAGTATATAAAACTATATAAACCTATATAAAAATATAAAGCTATATAAAACTATATAAAACTATATAAAACTATGTAAAACTGTGAAAAACTGTATAAAACTATATAAAACTATATAACACTATATAAAACTATATAAAACTATATAAAACTATATAAAGCAGTATAAAACTATATAAAACTATATAAAACTGTATCAAAATAAATAACTATATAAAACTATATAAAACTATATAAAACTATATAAAACTGTACAAAAGTATATAAAACTACATAAAACTATACAAAACTATGTAAAACTATAGAAAACTATATAAAACTACATAAAACTATATAAAACTATATTAAAGTATATAAAACTATATAAAACTATATAAAAGTATATAAAACTATATAAAACTATATAATCCTATCTAAAAATATAAAGCTATATAAACCTATATAAAACTATATAAAACGGTATAAAACTATATAAAACTATATAAAAGTATTTAAAACTATATAAACATATCCAAAAATAGAAAGCTATATAAAACTATATAAAACAATATAAAACTGTACAAAAGTATATAAAACTACATAAAACTATACAAAACTATATAAAACTATAGAAAGCTATTGAAAACAATATAAAACTGTGTAAAACTGTATAAAACCATATAAAACTGTATAAAACTATATAAAACTATATAAAACTATATAAAACAGTATAAAACTATATAAAACTATATAAAACTATATAAACCCATCTAAAAATATAAAGCTATATAAAACTATATAAAACCATATAAAACTATATAAAACTGTATAAAACTATATAAAACTATATAAAACTGTATAAAACTATATAAAACTATATAAAACTATATAAAACTATATAAAACTATATCAAACTATATAAAACTGTATATAACAATATAAAACTGTATAAAACTATATAACACTATATAAATCTATATAAAACTATATAAAACTATATAAAAGTATATACTAAAACTATACAAAACTATATCAAACTATATAAAGCTATAGAAAACTATATAAAACTATATAAAAGTCTATAAACCCATCTAAAAATATAATGCTATATAAAACTATATAAAACCATATAAAACTATATAAAACTGTATAAAACTATATAAAACTATATAAAACTGTATAAAACTATATAAAACTATATAAAACTATATAAAACTATCTAAAACTATATAAAACTAAATAAACATATATAACACTATATAAAACTATATAAAACTGTATAAAACTATATAAAACTATATAAATACATATATAACTATATAAAACTATATAAAAGTATATAGAACTATATAAAAGTATATAAAACTATATAAAACTATATAAAACTGTACAAAGGTATATAAAACTACATAAAACTATACAAAAACTATATAAAACTATAGAAAACTATATAAAACAATATAAAACTGTGTAAAACTGTATAAAACCATATAGAACTGTATAAAACTATATAAAACTGTATAAAACTATATAAAACTGTATAAAACTATATAAAACTATATAAAACTATATAAAACTAAATAGAACTATATAACACTATATAAAAGTATATAAAACTAAATAAAACTATGTAAAACTATATAAAACTATATCAAACTATATAAAACTATATAAAACTATATAAAACTATATAAAACTATATAAAACTATATATAACTGTATAAAAGTATATAAAACTGTATGAAACTATATATAAGTATATAAAACTATATAAAACTATATAAAAGAATATAATCCTATCCAAAAATATATAGCTATATAAAACTATATAAAACTATATAAAAACATATAAAACTATATGAAACTATATGAAACTATGTAAAACTATTTAAAACGATACCAACCTATCTAAAACTATATAAAACTCTATAATACTACATAAAAATGTATAAAACTATACAAAACTCTATAAAATTTAGATAAACCACATAATACTGTATAAAACTGTATAAAACTATATAAAACTATATAAAACTATATAAAACTATATAAAACTATATAAAACTGTATAAAACTATATAAAACTGTATGAACCAATATAAAAGTATATAAAACTATATAAAACTGTATAAAACTATATAAACCTATCCAAAAATATAAAGCTATATAAAACTATATAAAACTATATAAAACTATATATAACTGTATAAAACTATATAAAACTGTATGAAACTATATGTAAGTATATAAAACTATATAAAACTATATAAAAGAATATAATCCTATCCAAAAATATATAGCTATATAAAACTATATAAAACTATATAAAACTATATAAAAACATATAAAACTATATGAAACTATATGAAACTATGTAAAACTATTTAAAATTGTATAAAACTATATAAAACTGTATGAACCAATATAAAAGTATATAAAACTATATAAAACTGTATAAAACTATATAAACCTATCCAAAAATATAAAGCTATATAAAACTATATAAAACTATATAAACCTATCCAAAAATATAAAGATATATAAAGCTATATAAAACTATATAAACCTATCCAAAAATATAAAGCTATATAAAACTATATAAAACTATATAAAACTATATAAAAACATATAAAACTATATGAAACTATATAAAACTATGTAAAACTATTTAAAACGATACCAACCTATCTAAAACTATATAAAACTAAATAAAAGTATATCAAAATATATGAAGGTGTAATAAACTATATAAAACTATATAAAACTATATAAAAGTATATAACACTATATAAAACTATATAAAACTATATAAAAGTACATAACACTATATAAAACTATATAAAACTATATAAAACTATATAAAACTTTATAAAAGTATATAAAACTATATAAAACTGTATAAAACTATATAAAAGTATATAAAACTATATAAAACTGTGTAAAACTATATAAAACTATATAGAGCAGTATAAATCTATATAAAACTATATAAAACTGTATCAAAATATAACAGTATATAAAACTATATAAAACTGTGCAAAACTGTATAAAACTATATAAAACTATATAAATCTGTATAAAACTATATAAAACTGAATAATACTATATAAAACTGTAAAAACTATAAAAAACTGTATAAATCTATACAACACTATATAAAACTATATAAAACTATATAAAAATGTATAAAACTATATAAAACTATATAAAACTATATAAAACTGTATAAAACTATATAAAACTGTATAACACTATATAAAACTGTATAAAACTATATAAAACTATATAAAACCATATAAAATTATATAAAACTATATAAATGTATATAAAACTATATAAAACTATATAAAACTATTTAAAACTATATAAACGTATCTAAAACTATATAAAACTAAATAAGACTGTATAACACTATATAATAGTATATAAAACTGTATAAAACTATATAAAGCTATATAAAACTATCTAAAACTATATAAAACTAAATAAAACTATATAATTGTATATAAAACTATATAAAACTGTATAAAACTATATAAAACTATATAAAAGTATATAAAACTATATAAAACTATATAAAACTATATAAAACTGTGCAAAACTGTATAAAACTGTGAAAAACTATATAAAACTATATAAAACTATATAAACCCATCTAAAAATATAAAGCTATATAAAACTATGTAAAACCATATAAAACTATATAAAACTGTATAAAACTATATAAAACTATATAAAACTGTATAAAACTATATAAAAGTATATAAAACTATATAAAACTATCTAAAACTATATAAAACTAAATAAAACTATATAAAACTATATAAAACTATATGAAAATGTATAAAAGTATATAAAACTACATAAAACTATGTAAACCTATATAAAACTATATAAAACCATATAAGAGTATATTAAACTATATAAAAGTATATAAAACTATATAAAACTATATAAACATATCCAAAAATATACAGCTATACAAAACTATATAAAACTATATAAAACTATATAAAACTATACAAAACTATATAAAACTATATAAAACTGTATAAAACTATATAAACGTATATAAAACTATATAAAACTATATAAAACTGTGTAAAACTATATAAAACTATATAAAACTATATAGAACTGTATAAAACTATATAAAACTGTATAAAACTATATAAACCTATCTGAAAATATAAAGCTATATAAACTCATGTAAAACTATATAAAACTGTATAAAACTATATAAAAGTATATAAAACTATGTAAAACTGTGAGAAACTGTATAAAACTATATAAAACTATATAACACTATATAAAACTATATAAAACTATATAAAACTATATAAAACTATATAAAACTATATAAAACTGTACAAAAGTATATAAAACTACATAAAACTATACAAAACTATGTAAAACAGTTGAAAACTATATAACACTATATAAAACTGTATAAAACTGTATAAAACTATATAAAACTATATAAAACTGTATAAAACTATATAAAACTATATAAAACTATATAAAACTCTATAAAACTATACAAAACTCAGTAAAATTTAGATGAACTACATAATACTGTATAAAACTGTATAAAACTATATAAAACTATATAAAACTATATAAAACAATATAAAACTACATAAAACTGTATAAAACTATATAAAAGTATATAAAACTATATAAAACTATATAAAAGTATATAAAACTATATAAAACTATATAATCCTATCTAAAAATATAAAGCTATATAAACCTATATAAAACTATATAAAACGGTATAAAACTATATAAAACTATATAAAACTGTATAAAACTATATAAAACTATATAAAACTATATAAAACTATATAAAACTATATCAAACTATATAAAACTGTATATAACAATATAAAACTGTATAAAACTATATAACACTATATAAATCTATATAAAACTATATAAAACTATATAAAAGTATATACTAAAACTATACAAAACTATATCAAACTATATAAAGCTATAGAAAACTATATAGAACTATATAAAAGTCTATAAACCCATCTAAAAATATAATGCTATATAAAACTATATAAAACCATATAAAACTATATAAAACTGTATAAAACTATATAAAACTATATAAAACTGTATAAAACTATATAAAACTATATAAAACTATATAAAACTATCTAAAACTATATAAAACTAAATAAACATGTATAACACTATATAAAACTATATAAAACTGTATAAAACTATATAAAACTATATAAATACATATATAACTATATAAAACTATATAAAAGTATATAGAACTATATAAAAGTATATAAAACTATATAAAACTATATAAAACTGTACAAAGGTATATTAAACTACATAAAACTATACAAAAACTATATAAAACTATATAAAACTATATAAAACAATATAAAACTGTGTAAAACTGTGTAAAACCATATAGAACTGTATAAAACTATATAAAACTATATCAAACTATGTATAGCTATAAAAAACTATATAAAACTATATAAAACTATATATAACAATATAAAACAGTATAAAACTATATAAAACTATATAAAACTTTATAAACCCATCTAAAAATATAAAGCTATATAAAACTATATAAAACTATATAAAGCTAAATAAAACTATATAACACTATATAAAACTATATAAAACAGTATAAAACTATATAAAACTATATAAAAACATATATAACTATATAAAACTATATAAAAGTATGTAGAACTATATAAAAGTATATAAAACTATACAAAACTGTACAAAGGTATATAAAACTACATAAAACTATACAAAAACTATATAAAACTATAGAAAACTATATAAAACAATATAAAACTGTGTAAAACCGTATAAAACCATATAAAACTATATAAAACTATATAAAACCGTATAAAACTATATAAAACTAGATAAAACTATATAAAACTGTATAACACTATATAAAAGTATATAAAACTATATAAAACTATATAAAACTATACAAAACTATATAAAACTATATAAAACTGTATAAAACTATATAAAAGTATATAAAACTATATAAAACTATATAAAACTGTATAAAACTGTATAAAACTATATAAAACTATATAAAACTGTATAAAACTATATAAAACTATATAAAACTATATAAAACTATATAAAACTCTATAAAACTATACAAAACTATATAAAACTATATAAAACTATATAAAAGTATATAAAACTATATAAAACTATATAAAACTATATAAAACTATATAAAACTATATAAAACTAGATAAAACTATATAAAACTATATAAAGCAGTATAAAACTATATAAAACTATATAAAACTGTATCAAAATATAAAACTATATAAAACTATATAAAACTATATAAAACTATATAAAACTGTACAAAAGTATATAAAACTACATAAAACTATACAAAACTATGTAAAACTATAGAAAACTATATAAAACTACATAAAACTATATAAAACTATATTAAAGTATATAAAACTATATAAAACTATATAAAAGTATATAAAACAATATAAAACTATATAATCCTATCTAAAAATATAAAGCTATATAAACCTATATAAAACTATATAAAACGGTATAAAACTATATAAAACTATATAAAAGTATTTAAAACTATATAAACATATCCAAAAATAGAAAGCTATATAAAACTATATAAAACAATATAAAACTGTACAAAAGTATATAAAACTACATAAAACTATACAAAACTATATAAAACTATAGAAAGCTATAGAAAACAATATAAAACTGTGTAAAACTGTATAAAACCATATAAAACTGTATAAAACTATATAAAACTATATAAAACTATATAAAACAGTATAAAACTATATAAAACTATATTAAACTATATAAACCCATCTAAAAATATAAAGCTATATAAAACTATATAAAACCATATAAAACTATATAAAACTGTATAAAACTATATAAAACTATATAAAACTGTATAAAACTATATAAAACTATATAAAACTATATAAAACTATATAAAACTATATCAAACTATATAAAACTGTATATAACAATATAAAACTGTATAAAACTATATAACACTATATAAATCTATATAAAACTATATAAAACTATATAAAAGTATATACTAAAACTATACAAAACTATATCAAACTATATAAAGCTATAGAAAACTATATAAAACTATATAAAAGTCTATAAACCCATCTAAAAATATAATGCTATATAAAACTATATAAAACCATATAAAACTATATAAAACTGTATAAAACTATATAAAACTATATAAAACTGTATAAAACTATATAAAACTATATAAAACTATATAAAACTATCTAAAACTATATAAAACTAAATAAACATATATAACACTATATAAAACTATATAAAACTGTATAAAACTATATAAAACTATATAAATACATATATAACTATATAAAACTATATAAAAGTATATAGAACTATATAAAAGTATATAAAACTATATAAAACTATATAAAACTGTACAAAGGTATATAAAACTACATAAAACTATACAAAAACTATATAAAACTATAGAAAACTATATAAAACAATATAAAACTGTGTAAAACTGTATAAAACCATATAGAACTGTATAAAACTATATAAAACTGTATAAAACTATATAAAACTGTATAAAACTATATAAAACTATATAAAACTATATAAAACTAAATAGAACTATATAACACTATATAAAAGTATATAAAACTAAATAAAACTATGTAAAACTATATAAAACTATATCAAACTATGTGTAGCTATAAAAAACTATATAAAACTATATAAAACTATATATAACAATATAAAACAGTATAAAACTATATAAAACTATATAAAACTTTATAAACCCATCTAAAAATATAAAGCTATATAAAACTATATAAAACTATATAAAGCTAAATAAAACTATATAACACTATATAAAACTATATAAAACAGTATAAAACTATATAAAACTATATAAAAACATATATAACTATATAAAACTATATAAAAGTATGTAGAACTATATAAAAGTATATAAAACTATACAAAACTGTACAAAGGTATATAAAACTACATAAAACTATACAAAAACTATATAAAACTAAAGAAAACTATATAAAACAATATAAACATAACCAAAAATATACAGCTATACAAAACTATATAAAACTATATAAAACTATATAACTATACAAAACTATATAAAACTATATAAAACTGTATAAAAGTATATAAAAGTATATAAAACTATATAAAACTATATAAAACTGTATAAAACTATACAAAACTATATAAAACTATATAACACTATATAAAACTATATAAAAACATATATAACTATATAAAATTATATAAAAGTATATAAAACTATATAAAAGTATATAAAACTATATAAAACTATAGAAAACTATATAAAACAATATAAAACTGTGTAAAACTGTATAAAACCATATAGAACTGTATAAAACTATATAAAACTGTATAAAACTATATAAAACTATATAAAACTATATAAAACTATATAAAACTATATAAACATATCCAAAAATATAAAGCTATATAAAACTAACTAAAACTATATAACACTATATAAAACTATATAAAAACATATATAACTATATAAAACTATATAAAAGTATATAAAACTATATAAAACTATATAAAACTGTACAAAAGTATATAAAACTACATAAAACTATACAAAACTATATAAAACTATAGAAAGCTATATAAAACGATATAAAACTGTGTAAAACTGTATAAAACTATATAAAACTGTATAAAACTATATAAAACTATATAAAACTATATAAAACAGTATAAAACTATATAAAACTATATAAAACTATATAAACAAATCTGAAAATATAAAGCTATATAAAACTATATAAAACCATATAAAACTATATAAAACTGTATAAAACTATATAAAACTATATAAAACTGTATAAAACTATATAAAACTATATAAAACTATATAAAACTATCTAAAACTATATAAAA
>NW_027476001.1:20000-22993 GCF_051020985.1 Nomia melanderi | reverse complement strand
AGCAAGCCTTCGGCGGTTACTCTCCGACGCGGGGATTCCACGACGAGAGAGAATTTCGTGGCGGGTGACATCGGTCGAAACGCTACGACGGGTATTTCTATTATAGAACGAATCATCGCCACCCTTTACCAGTGCCCGACGAAGGAATCACAAGGTCATCTGGAGTTTACAATGCCAGCGACGGTAATTCCAACGAAGACCCGATAAGTCAACTCATCGTTCTATTTCTCCCCGTACAGACAAGCGAATCAACGCTATCGCACCTCACGCATGCACGAACGTTCTCTTCGCGTGAATCGTCCCATCGTCGAAAGATATAGCCGCTTGGAGATCGTGGCCCATCAAGTTCTTCCGTAACTCCTGCGCGATCGCGTACCCCGGAGAGCAGGCAACCGGTGAACCACAGGCGTATAAACTATAGTCTTCTATAGCAAGCCTTCGCGTTTACTCTACGACGCGGGGATTCCACGACGAGAGAGATTTTCGTGGCGGGTGACACGGCCGAATCGCTACGACGGGTATTTCTATTATAGAACGAATCATCGCCACCCTTTACCAGTGCCCGACGAAGGAATCACAAGGTCATCTGGAGTTTACAATGCCAGCGACGGTAATTCCAACGAAGACCCGATAAGTCAACTCATCGTTCTATTTCTCCCCGTACAGAAAAGCGAATCGGCGCTATCGCACCTCACGCAAGCAGGAATGATCTCTTCGCGTGGATCGTCCCATCGTCGAAAGATGTAAGACGTACAGAAATCGTGGTCCATCACGATTATTCGTAACTCTCCGAGTCGCGTATCTGAGAGTAGGACAAACGGAGAACCACAGGCATAAATAATACTATATGTTTCTTATATAGTTAGCCTTCGCGTTTTACTCTCCGACATGGGGATTCCACGACGAGAGAGAGTTTCGTGGCGGGTGTCTCGGCCGAATCGCTACGACGGGTATTTCTATTATAGAACGAATCATCGCCACCCTTTACCAGTGCCCGACGAAGGAATCACAAGGTCATCTGGAGTTTACAATGCCAGCGACGGTAATTCCAACGAAGACCCGATAAGTCAACTCATCGTTCTATTTCTCCCCGTACAGAAAAGCGAATCGACGCTATCGCACCTCGCGCGAGCACGTAACTACTCTTCGCGTGGATCGTCCCATCGTCGAAAGATGTAAGACGCACGGAAATCGTGGCCCATCAACGTTTTTTTGTAACTCTGCCGATCGCGTATCACAGAGCCGAGACGCACATACCACAGGCGTATAATACCGTTTTCTTTCGTATGGTAAGCCTTCGCGTTTACTCTTCGGCGCGGGGTTTCCACGTCGAGAGAGACATTCGTGGCGGGTGACATCGGTCGAAACGCTACGACGGGTATTACTATTATAGAACGAATCATCGCCACCCTTTACCAGTGCCCGACGAAGGAATCACAAGGTCATCTGGAGTTTACAATGCCAGCGACGGTAATTCCAACGAAGACCCGATAAGTCAACTCAACGTTCTATTTCTCCCCGTACAGAAAAGCGAATCGACGCTGTTGCACCTCACGCAAGCACGAACGTTCTCTTCGCGTGGATCGTCCCATCGTCGAAAGATGTAAGACGCACGGAAATCGTGGCACATCACGTGTTTTCGGAACTCTGTCGACCGCGTATCTCAGAGACGACGCGCGCGAACCACTGGCATATACTATTATATATCGCGTTTTACCCTCCGACGCGGGGATTCCACGACGAGAGAGAGTTTCGTGAGCGGGTTGACTCGGAAGAAACGCTACGACGGGTATTTCTATTATAGAACGCATCATCGCCACCCTTTACCAGTGCCCGACGAAGGAATCACAAGGTCATCTGGAGTTTACAATGCCAGCGACGGTAATTCCAACGAAGACCCGATAAGTCAACTCAACGTTCTATTTCTCCCCGTACAGAAAAGCGAATCGACGCAATCGCACCATACGCGTGCACGTAAACAACTCTTCGCGTGGATCGTCCCATCGTCGAGAGACGTAAGTTTTCATAGTATGAATTCGCGTTTTACTCTCCGACGCGGGGATTCCACGACGAGAGAGAGTTTCGTGAGCGGGTTGACTCGGAAGAAACGCTACGACGGGTATTTCTATTATAGAACGCATCATCGCCACCCTTTACCAGTGCCCGACGAAGGAATCACAAGGTCATCTGGAGTTTACAATGCCAGCGACGGTAATTCCAACGAAGACCCGATAAGTCAACTCAACGTTCTATTTCTCCCCGTACAGAAAAGCGAATCGACGCAATCGCACCATACGCGTGCACGTAAACAACTCTTCGCGTGGATCGTCCCATCGTCGAGAGACGTAAGTTTTCATAGTATGAATTCGCGTTTTACTCTCCGACGCGGGGATTCCACGACGAGAGAGAGTTTCGTGAGCGGGTTGACTCGGAAGAAACGCTACGACGGGTATTTCTATTATAGAACGCATCATCGCCACCCTTTACCAGTGCCCGACGAAGGAATCACAAGGTCATCTGGAGTTTACAATGCCAGCGACGGTAATTCCAACGAAGACCCGATAAGTCAACTCAACGTTCTATTACTCCCCGTACAGAAAAGCGAATCGACGCAATCGCACCATACGCGTGCACGTAACAACTCTTCGCGTGGATCGTCCCATCGTCGAGAGACGTAAGTTTCATAGTAAGCCTTCGGCGTTTTACTCTCCGACGCGGGGATTCCACGACGAGAGAGAGAGTTTCGTGAGCGGGTTGACTCGGAAGAAACGCTACGACGGGTATTTCTATTATAGAACGCATCATCGCCACCCTTTACCAGTGCCCGACGAAGGAATCACAAGGTCATCTGGAGTTTACAATGCCAGCGACGGTAATTCCAACGAAGACCCGATAAGTCAACTCAACGTTCTATTTCTCCCCGTACAGAAAAGCGAATCGACGCAATCGCACCATACGCGTACACGTAAACAACTCTTCGCGTGGATCGTCCC
>NW_027476001.1:12500-15000 GCF_051020985.1 Nomia melanderi | reverse complement strand
TACAGAACAGTCGAGGAATGGACCTCGAGGAGCTGAACGACTGCTTCTCGACCGAGATCGTAGAATAGCCGCTCGCCCGCCGCTGCGCCGACCGGTCCGCTCGAACCGACGTGCTCTCTTATAGTAACCAAACGGGCGGCCGCGACGACCGCGGCGCCGGCCGCTCAGCACGGGCGCTTATGGTGGTAAACTGCCGCGCGTACAGACCAACCGGCCGGGCTGCTGGTACTTAGCCGCTGAAACTATGGTCGATTCGAACATATATTAACATACGATTTTTATTCGATAAATCGTTATTGTACATATTAAACGTTAGTTTCCACCGAAAGAAAAATTTTTTAGAATTTTTTTTTTCCAAAAATTGCAAGAGTAAACTTTTTTAATATTCGATTTAAAAATTTATTAAATGCTTAATCCTTACATTAAACTACTGGGAGAACTCAGAAATCATAATGAAAAAAATTACAAAAATTTATTTTTCTCAGAAACTCCGAAAAACAGAGTGGTCGAATCCGTGCAAGCCGGAATTTTTCTAAGTCCCCACGGTCAAGAGTAAACTTTTTTAATAAGCGTTTTAAAATTATTTCAATGTTTAATCCATGCGTAAACATGAAGTTTATTAACGTTTTTAACATTAAAAAAAATTACAAAAATTTATTTTTCAAAAAAAATGGAAAAAACCGATTCGTCGGAGCGAGGTGTCCAACATATATTAACATACGATTTTTATTCGATAAATCGTTATTGTACATATTAAACGTTAGTTTCCACCGAAAGAAAAATTTTTTAGAATTTTTTTTTCCAAAAATTGCAAGAGTAAACTTTTTTAATATTCGATTTAAAAATTTTTAAATGCTTAATCCTTACATTAAACTACTGGGAGAACTCAGAAATCATAATGAAAAAAATTACAAAAATTTATTTTTCTCAGAAACTCCGAAAAACAGAGTGGTCGAATCCGTGCAAGCCGGAATTTTTCTAAGTCCCACGGTCAAGAGTAAACTTTTTAATAAGCGTTTTAAAATTATTTCAATGTTTAATCCATGCGTAAACATGAAGTTTATTAACGTTTTTAACATTAAAAAAAATTACAAAAATTTATTTTTCAAAAAAAATGGAAAAACCGATTCGTCGGAGCGAGGTGTCCTGCCCGTGCGGTAATTCCAGCAGGCGAATCGGACTTCCCGAAATTTTTCTAAGTCCCACGGTCGACACCAACTTTTTTAATAAGCGTTTTAAAATTATTTCAATGTTTAATCCATGCGTAAACATGAAGTTTATTAACGTTTTTAACATTAAAAAAAATTACAAAAATTTATTTTTCGGAAAAAAAGGAAAAAACCGATTCGGCGGAGCGAGGTGTCCAGCCGTGCGGTAATTCCAGCAGGCGAATCGGACTTCCCGAAATTTTTCTAAGTCCCACGGTCGACACCAACTTTTTAATAAGCGTTTTAAAATTATTTCAATGTTTAATCCATGCGTAAACATGAAGTTTATTAACGTTTTTAACATTAAAAAAATTACAAAAATTTATTTTTCGGAAAAAAATGGAAAAAACCGATTCGTCGGAGCGAGGTGTCCTGCCCGTGCGGTAATTCCAGCAGGCGAATCGGACTTCCCGAAATTTTTCTAAGTCCCACGGTCGACACCAACTTTTTAATAAGCGTTTTTAAAATTATTTCAATGTTTAATCCATGCGTAAACATGAAGTTTATTAACGTTTTTAACATTAAAAAAAATTACAAAAATTTATTTTTCGGAAAAAAGGAAAAACCGATTCGGCGGAGCGAGGTGTCCAGCCCGTGCGGTAATTCCAGCAGGCGAATCGGACTTCCCGAAATTTTTCTAAGTCCCACGGTCGACACCAACTTTTTTAATAAGTGTTTTAAAATTATTTCAATGTTTAATCCATGCGTAAACATGAAGTTTATTAACGTTTTTAACATTAAAAAAAATTACAAAAATTTATTTTTCGGAAAAAATGGAAAAAACCGATTCGTCGGAGCGAGGTGTCCTGCCCGTGCGGTAATTCCAGCAGGCGAATCGGACTTCCCGAAATTTTTCTAAGTCCCACGGTCGACACCAACTTTTTTAATAAGCGTTTTAAATTATTTCAATGTTTAATCCATGCGTAAACATGATGTTTATTAACGTTTTCAACGTTAAAAAAAATTACAAAAATTTATTTTTCAAGAAAAATGGAAAATACCGATTCGGCGGAGCGAGGTGTCCAGCCCGTGCGGTAATTCCAGCAGGCGAATCGGACTTCCCGAAATTTTTCTAAGTCCCACGGTCGACACCAACTTTTTTAATAAGTGTTTTAAAATTATTTCAATGTTTAATCCATGCGTAAACATGACGTTTATTAACGTTTTTGACATTAAAAAAAATTACAAAAATTTATTTTTCAAAAAAAATGGAAAAAACCGATTCGTCGGAGCGAGGTGTCCAGCCCGTGCGGTAATTCCAGCAGGCGAATCGGACTTCCCGAAATTTTTCT
>NW_027476001.1:0-5000 GCF_051020985.1 Nomia melanderi | reverse complement strand
ATCGTCCGTCTCTTCTCTATAGCAGAAACCGATAAAAATACACCTCCCGAAAGAGAGTATATGGTGATTCTTTTTATATATATATATATTTCGAAATACAACTGAACGTGGCGGAAGCGCACGGTGGTGGTCCAGCGAGGACACGCGACGACGGGGAATAAGAACTATTCGACCCGTTACGAATACGCATGCTCGTCCCGCACGATTTTAACACACACCGTGTTTTTCTCCAGTCGTCAAAGCGTTCGTGCGTCGAATTCGAAAAATAAAAAAAAAAGAAAAACACCTTTTCTCTCTCTCGGGGTAAAAGAGTCGATGTGTATTGTGTATAAAGGTTCTGCGAGAAGTCTCGTTTTGACGTGTGTTCCGCCGATAACGACGATCCTCCGAAACGGGGATACAGAAACGTTACACCTCACAACACGATCTCCGTCTCTTCTCTATAGCAGAAACCGATAAAAATACACCTCCCGAAAGAGAGTATATGGTGATTCTTTTTATATATATATATTTCGAAATTCAACTGAACGTGGCGGAAGCGCACGGTGGTGGTCCAGCGAGGACACGCGACGACGGGGAATAAGAACTATTCGACCCGTTACGAATACGCATGCTCGTCCCGCACGATTTTAACACACACCGTGTTTTTCTCCAGTCGTCAAAGCGTTCGTGCGTCGAATTCGAAAAATAAAAAAAAGAAATACACCTTTTCTCTCTCTCTCGGGGTAAAAAGAGTCGATGTGTATTGTGTATAAAGGTTCTGCTGCGAGAAGTCTCGTTTTGCCGTGTGTTTCGGTAACGACGATCCTCCGAAACGTACATCTCATTCGTAAGAGAGGAAGAAAACAATCTCCCTGGGGCCAGTCGGTAATATACCGACATACGACGTGTCGTGCACATCCGTCTCACGCACGGTATACAAAATATGAATAAAACGTGTGTAGTCTCTCTCTCTCTCGACTTCTTAATATTTTCTTTCACCTCTGACGCATCATTTCAGGTGACGTCGGGAGCGCGGGAAAAAAAATTTTTCTAAACACACGAAACCGTTCATCTCACGAACAGCCGAAAAAGTTGTCGCTCAGATCCATATCGCAGTGGAGCGGTATCCGCGGGCGGTCGTAATTGAACGACGCACGACGCCGCGAACACTCACGCGAGTCCATACAAACGATTCCGATCGTTTTGCAACAACTAGAACGTACACTGTCCGTGAAATTCACAGAATTTTCGCGTGTCCGCGACAAACGCCGACGAGACACCCATCGTTCGCTCGTACGTAGCATCCTTCTCTTAACCCGACTCAGAAACGTTCTTTGCGCCCTTCGGTAAAAAAACGTTCGATCCGAAGAGGTGAACGACGGCGGGGATTTGACAGAGCTACGCAAGCAGTGTATGGTACGTAAACGACCCTCAGCCAGGCGTGGTCCAGGAATTGTATCCGTGGACCGCAATGTGCGTTCGAAATGTCGATGTTCATGTGTCCTGCAGTTCACACGTTGACGCGCAATTAGCTGCGTTCTTCATCGACCCACGAGCCAAGTGATCCACCGTTCAGGGTAATCGTATAAATTTTATATTTCACATATATAATTTTATTCTCATTTGTTCGACCTAATATCTCTCTTCTTTCAAAGAGAAGATAAAAGTTGATACCTGAATCTCCGACCAGCGCGCGAAGGAGATTCAGGCGTCGCCTTGGAGACGACACCGAAGCCTTTCGAGACGAAAAACGTTCAAGTAATATGTATATATTTCTCGACGTTCCGGGCGTATAGTGCATTCAAAAACCCGCGAAAGACGCAGAAGACTCGCACGCGTGGAAACGACGGGGATATATTTTGTATCCTACCCGATACTGAATCCATCGCGTGCAGTCGACCCTCGCGTTCTTCCGATCAGACGCATCTATTGTTGCGCGCATGTTTTCGCGTCGCATCGCGCGAAACGTTGCACGAATCGTACCGATCGATCGATTGAAAGCAAATAATGAAAAAAGACTTCACAGCTGGCTCTTTGCCGGTCATTCGTCCCATGTTATCTCTTGCCGCGAAATTGGCGCGCAAGAGTTGGGTGTCAGACGCGCGGCTTTAAAACGAGCTTCACGGCCGGTCCCTTCGTTACCGCTTTCGTTCTTTCTCTCGGAACGACCATGAACGAACACGACGAGCGACGCTACGGCATACACACGTCCACGGATTCGATTAAAAAAACAGACTTCACAGCTGGCTCTTTGCCGGTCATTCGTCCCATATTATCTCTTGCCGCGAAATTGGCGCGCAAGAGTTGGGTGTCAGACGCACGGCTTTAAAACGAGCTTCACGGCCGGTCCTCTCAATTCCGTGTACGGTACACGCAAGATGCGGGTTCCACTTCCAGACTACCCGGTCCCTTCTCTCTACGAGAATCGATAGTAGAAGAACGGCTCGAAAACGCGTCTCAGAGACTAGGGGAAAAGAAGCGGTATGCGAGCGAAACGAAAACGCATTATGGAAACGTCGCGAAACAATGTTCGACGGTTGCTCGGTTCCAATCGTGCGGCCGTTTCAATTTCTCGTGCGCTTCACCGTCCCTCCGTAACTCTGGCCGATCGCGTATACCGAAGAGCCGACACGCGCAAAAACCACAGGCATTGTATACTGTATATATATATGTTACAGTCACAGCCTTCGCGCGTTTTACTCTCCGACGCGGGGTTTCCACGACGAAAGAGAGACAGTTTCGTGGCGGGTGACTCGGCCGAATCGCTACGACGGGTATTTCTATTATAGAACGAATCATCGCCACCCTTTACCAGTGCCCGACGAAGGAATCACAAGGTCATCTGGAGTTTACAATGCCAGCGACGGTAATTCCAACGAAGACCCGATAAGTCAACTCATCGTTCTATTTCTCCCCGTACAGAAAAGCGAATCGACGCTAACGCACCTCGCGCAAGCACGAACGTTCTCTTCGCGTGGATCATCCCATCGTCGAAAGATGTAAAGACGCATTGGAGATCGTGGTCTCTGGCGGGCTCATTGCACGCCCCACTGCATATCTTTCCTCGAATCGAGAATGATTCGTCCACTAAGGCTGCGAAACTACGCGTCGAGGAAACTAGGGGAAAGAAGCGGGATGCGAGCGAAACGACAATACATTATGGAAACGTCGCGAAACAATGTTCGGCGGTTGCTCGTTTCCTCCTGCGGACGTTTCATTGCTCGGGCGCTTCACGTCCCTCCGTAACCTTCGCGCGATCGCGTGCCCCGGAGAGCCGGCAACCGGTGAACCACAGGCGTATAAACTATAGTCTTCTATAGCAAGCCTTCGGCGGTTACTCTCCGACGCGGGGATTCCACGACGAGAGAGAATTTCGTGGCGGGTGACATCGGTCGAAACGCTACGACGGGTATTTCTATTATAGAACGAATCATCGCCACCCTTTACCAGTGCCCGACGAAGGAATCACAAGGTCATCTGGAGTTTACAATGCCAGCGACGGTAATTCCAACGAAGACCCGATAAGTCAACTCATCGTTCTATTTCTCCCCGTACAGACAAGCGAATCAACGCTATCGCACCTCACGCATGCACGAACGTTCTCTTCGCGTGAATCGTCCCATCGTCGAAAGATATAGCCGCTTGGAGATCGTGGCCCATCAAGTTCTTCCGTAACTCCTGCGCGATCGCGTACCCCGGAGAGCAGGCAACCGGTGAACCACAGGCGTATAAACTATAGTCTTCTATAGCAAGCCTTCGCGTTTACTCTACGACGCGGGGATTCCACGACGAGAGAGATTTTCGTGGCGGGTGACACGGCCGAATCGCTACGACGGGTATTTCTATTATAGAACGAATCATCGCCACCCTTTACCAGTGCCCGACGAAGGAATCACAAGGTCATCTGGAGTTTACAATGCCAGCGACGGTAATTCCAACGAAGACCCGATAAGTCAACTCATCGTTCTATTTCTCCCCGTACAGAAAAGCGAATCGGCGCTATCGCACCTCACGCAAGCAGGAATGATCTCTTCGCGTGGATCGTCCCATCGTCGAAAGATGTAAGACGTACAGAAATCGTGGTCCATCACGATTATTCGTAACTCTCCGAGTCGCGTATCTGAGAGTAGGACAAACGGAGAACCACAGGCATAAATAATACTATATGTTTCTTATATAGTTAGCCTTCGCGTTTTACTCTCCGACATGGGGATTCCACGACGAGAGAGAGTTTCGTGGCGGGTGTCTCGGCCGAATCGCTACGACGGGTATTTCTATTATAGAACGAATCATCGCCACCCTTTACCAGTGCCCGACGAAGGAATCACAAGGTCATCTGGAGTTTACAATGCCAGCGACGGTAATTCCAACGAAGACCCGATAAGTCAACTCATCGTTCTATTTCTCCCCGTACAGAAAAGCGAATCGACGCTATCGCACCTCGCGCGAGCACGTAACTACTCTTCGCGTGGATCGTCCCATCGTCGAAAGATGTAAGACGCACGGAAATCGTGGCCCATCAACGTTTTTTTGTAACTCTGCCGATCGCGTATCACAGAGCCGAGACGCACATACCACAGGCGTATAATACCGTTTTCTTTCGTATGGTAAGCCTTCGCGTTTACTCTTCGGCGCGGGGTTTCCACGTCGAGAGAGACATTCGTGGCGGGTGACATCGGTCGAAACGCTACGACGGGTATTACTATTATAGAACGAATCATCGCCACCCTTTACCAGTGCCCGACGAAGGAATCACAAGGTCATCTGGAGTTTACAATGCCAGCGACGGTAATTCCAACGAAGACCCGATAAGTCAACTCAACGTTCTATTTCTCCCCGTACAGAAAAGCGAATCGACGCTGTTGCACCTCACGCAAGCACGAACGTTCTCTTCGCGTGGATCGTCCCATCGTCGAAAGATGTAAGACGCACGGAAATCGTGGCACATCACGTGTTTTCGGAACTCTGTCGACCGCGTATCTCAGAGACGACGCGCGCGAACCACTGGCATATACTAT
>NW_027476000.1:0-22994 GCF_051020985.1 Nomia melanderi | reverse complement strand
AAACTATATAAAACTATATAAAACAATGAAAACATAACAAAACTATATAAACCTACGTAAAACTCTATAGAACTGTATAAAACTATATAAATCTATATAAAACTATATAAAACTCTATAAAACTACATAAAACTATATAAAACTATATAAAACTATATAAAACTATGAAAAACTATATAAAACTATATAAAATATATAAAACTAACAAAACTATATAAAACTATATAAAACTTTATAAAACTCTATGAAAACTATATAAAACTATATAAAACTATATAAAGCTCTATAAAACTAACAAAACTATATAAAACTATATAAAACGGTATAAAACTATATAAAACTATATAAAACAATATTAAACTATCAAAACTATATAAAACTATATATAAACTATATAAAACTATATGAAACCAAGAAAACTATATAAAAACTATATAAAACTATATAAAACTATATAAAACTATATAAAACTATATAAAACTATATAAAAATATGTAAAACTATCAAAACTATATAAAACTATATATAACTATATAAAACTATATGAAACTATATAAAACGATTTAAAACTGATAAAACTATATAATACTATATAACACTATATTAAACTATATAAAACTATAAAAAACTAACAAAACTATATAAAACTATATAAAACTATATAAACTATAAAAACTATATAAAACTATATAACCTATATAAAAGTATATAAAACTAATAAAACTATATTAAAACTATTTAAAAATATATAAAACTATATAAAGCCCTATAAACTATATAAAACTACATAAAACTATATAAAACTATATAAAACTTAGAACACTATACAAAACTGTATAAAGCTCTATAAAACAACATAAATCAATTTAAAAGTATATAAACTCTATAAAACTATATAAAACTATATAAACTAGCAAAACATAACAAAACTATATAAACCTATGTAAAACTCTATAGAACTATATAAAACTATATAAAACTATATAGACCTATATAAAACTATGTAAAACTACATAAAACTATATAAAACTAATAAAACTATATAAAAGTATTAAACTAATAAAACTATATAAATCTATATAAAAATTATATAAAACGATTTAAACTAATAAAACTATATAAAACTATATAACACTATCTAAAACTATATAAAACTTTAGAAAACTATATAAAACTAATAAAACTATACAAATCTATATAAAACTATATAAAACGATTTAAAACTGATAAAACTATATAAAACTATAAAAACTAACAAAACTATATAAAACTATATAACACTATATAAAAACTATATAAAAGTAATAAAACTATATAAATCTATATAAAACTATATAAAACGATTTAAAACTAATAAAACTATATAAAACTGTATAAAACTATATAAAACTATATAAAACTATATGAAACTAATAAACTATATAAAACTATTTAACACTATATAAAACTATATAATGCTCTATAAAACTATATAAAACTATATAAAACTATATAAAACTATATAAATCTATATAAAACTATATAAAACGATTTAAAACTAATAAAACTATATAATACTATATAACACTATACAAAACTATATAAATCTATAAAAAACTAACAAAACTATATAAAACTATATAAAACTATATAAAACTATATAAAACTATATAAAACATATAAAACTATATAAAACTATATAAAACTATATAAAACTAATAAAACTATATAAAACTAATTAAAACTATATAAAACTATATAAAGCTCTATAAAACTATATAAAACTACATAAAACTATAGAAAACTATATAAAACTTAGAAAACTATACAAAACTATATAAAGCTCTATAAAACAACATAAAACAATTTAAAAGTATATAAAATTCTATAAAACTATATAAAACTATATAAAACAATGAAAACATAACAAAACTATATAAACCTACGTAAAACTCTATAGAACTGTATAAAACTATATAAATCTATATAAAACTATATAAAACTCTATAAAACTACATAAAACTATATAAAACTATATAAAACTATATAAAACTATGAAAAAACTATATAAAACTATATAAAAATATATAAAACTAACAAAAATATATAAAACTATATAAACTTTATAAAACTCTATGAAACTATATAAAACTATATAAAACTATATAAAGCTCTATAAAACTAACAAAACTATATAAAACTATATAAAACGATATAAAACTATAAAACTATATAAAACAATATTAAACTATCAAAACTATATAAAACTATATATAACTATATAAAACTATATGAAACTAAGAAAACTATATAAAACTATATAAAACTATATAAAACTATATAAAACTATATAAAAACTATATAAAACTATATAAAACTATATAAAAATATATAAAACTATCAAAACTATATAAAACTATATATAACTATATAAAACTATATGAAACTATATAAAACGATTTAAAACTGATAAAACTATATAATACTATATAACACTATATTAAACTATATAAAACTTTAAAAATCTAACAAAACTATATAAAACTATATAAAACTATATAAAACTATAAAACTATATAAAACTATATAATGCTCTATAAAACTATATAAAACTACATAAAACTATATAAAACTATATAAAACTGAGAAAACTATATAAAACTATATAAAGCTCTATAAAACAACATAAAACAATTTAAAGTATATAAATTCTATAAAACTATATAAAACTATATAAAACTATGAAAACATAACAAACTATACAAACCTATGGTAAAACTCTATAGAAACTGTATAAAACTATATAAATCTATATAAAACTATATAAGACTCTATAAAACTACATAAACTATATACAACTATATAAAACTATATAAAACTTTATAAACTATGTAAAACTATATAAAACTATATAAAACTATATAAAACTATATAAAACAATATAAAAATATCAAAACTATATAAAACTATATATAAATATATAAAACTATATAAAACTAAGAAAACTATATAAAAGCATATAAAACTATATAAAAATAAATAAAACTACCACAACTATATAAAACTATAAAAGACTATATAAAACAATATAAAACTATATAAAAATATATAAACTATCAAAACTATATAAAACTATATAAAACTATATATAACTATATTAAACAATATAAAACTATTAAAACTAAATAAAACTATATATAACTGTATAAAACTATAAAAACTATATAAAACTATAAAAACTATATAAAACTATATAATGCTCTATAAAACTATATAAAACTACATAAAACTATATAAAACTATATAAAACTGAGAAAACTATATAAAACTATATAAAGCTCTATAAAACAACATAAAACAATTTAAAAGTATATAAAATTCTATAAAACTATATAAAACTATATAAAACTATGAAAACATAACAAAACTATACAAACCTATGTAAAACTCTATAGAACTGTATAAAACTATATAAATCTATATAAAACTATATAAGACTCTATAAAACTACATAAAACTATATACAACTATATAAAAACTATATAAAACTTTATAAAACTATGTAAAACTATATAAAACTATATAAAACTATATAAAACTATATAAAACAATATAAAAATATCAAAACTATATAAAACTATATATAAATATATAAAAACTATATAAAACTAAGAAAAACTATATAAAAGCATATAAAACTATATAAAAATAAATAAAACTAACACAACTATATAAAACTATAAAAGACTATATAAACAATATAAAACTATATAAAAATATATAAAACTATCAAAACTATATAAAACTATATAAAACTATATATAACTATATAAAACTATATAAAACTAAGAAACTATATAAAACTATATAAAACTAAGAAACTATATAAAACTATATAAAACTAAGAAACTATATAAAACTATATAAAACTATATAAAACTATATAAAACTATATAAACTATATAAAAATATATAAAACTATATAAAACTATATAAATCTATATAAAACTATATAAAACGATTTAAAACTAATAAAACTATATAATACTATATAACACTATACAAAACTATATAAATCTATAAAAAAACTAACAAAACTATATAAAACTATATAAAACTATATAAAACTATATAAAACTATATAAAACATATAAAACTATATAAAACTATATAAAACTATATAAAACTATATAAAACTAATAAAACTATATAAAACTAATTAAAACTATATAAAACTATATAAAGATCTATAAAACTATATAAAACTAATAAAACTATATAAAACTAATTAAAACTATATAAAACTATATAAAGCTCTATAAAACTATATAAAACTACATAAAACTATATAAAACTATATAAAACTTAGAAAACTATACAAAACTATATAAAGCTCTATAAAACAACATAAAACAATTTAAAAGTATATAAAATTCTATGAAACTATATAAAACTATATAAAACAATGAAAACATAACAAAACTATATAAACCTACGTAAAACTCTATAGAACTGTATAAAACTATATAAATCTATATAAAACTATATAAAACTCTATAAAACTACATAAAACTATATAAAACTATATAAAACTATATAAAACTATGAAAAACTATATAAAACTATATAAAAATATATAAAACTAACAAAACTATATAAAACTATATAAAACTTTATAAAACTCTATGAAACTATATAAAACTATATAAAACTATATAAAGCTCTATAAAACTAACAAAACTATATAAAACTATATAAAACGATATAAAACTATATAAAACTATTATAAAACAATATTAAACTATCAAAACTATATAAAACTATATATAACTATATAAAACTATATGAAACTAAGAAAACTATATAAAACTATATAAAACTATATAAAACTATATAAAACTATATAAAACTATATAAAACTATATAAAACTATATAAAAATATATAAAACTATCAAAACTATATAAAACTATATATAACTATATAAAACTATATGAAACTATATAAAACGATTTAAAACTGATAAAACTATATAATACTATATAACACTATATTAAACTATATAAAATTATAAAAAACTAACAAAACTATATAAAAACTATATAAAAGTATATAAAACTAATAAACTATATAAAACTATTTAAAAATATATAAAACTATATAAAGCCCTATAAAACTATATAAAACTACATAAAACTATATAAAACTATATAAAACTTAGAACAATTTACAAAACTGTATAAAGCTCTATAAAACAACATAAATCAATTTAAAGTATATAAAACTCTATAAAAGTATATAAAACTATATAAAACTAGCAAAACATAACAAAACTATATAAACCTATGTAAAACTCTATAGAACTATATAAAACTATATAAAACTATATAGAACTATATAAGACTATGTCAAAACTACATAAAAACTATATAAAACTAATAAAACTATATAAAACTATTTAAAACTAATAAAACTATATAAATCTATATAAAATTATATAAAACGATTTAAAACTAATAAAACTATATAAAACTATAAAACACTATATAAAACTACATAAAACTATATAAAACTATATAACACTAATAAAACTATATAAATCTATATAAAACTATATAAAACGATTTAAAACTGATAAAACTATATAAAACTATAAAAACTAACAAAACTATATAAAACTATATAAAACTATATAAAACATATAAAACTATATAAAACTATATAAAACAGATATAACTATATAAAACTATATAAAATTCTATAAAACTATATAAAACGATATAAAACTGATAAAACTATATAAAACTATATAAAACGATATAAAACTAATAAAACTAAATAAAACTATATAAAACTATATAAAACTATATAAAACTATATAAAACTAATAAAACTATATAAAACTCTATAATACTATATAAAACTACATAAAATTATATAAATCTATATAAAACTAGGAAAACATAACAAAACTATATAAACCTATGTAAAACTCTATACAACGATATAAAACTATATAAAACTATATAGAACTATATAAAACTATGTAAAACTACATAAAACTATATAAAGCTAATAAAACTATATAAAACTATTTAAAACTAATAAAACTATATAAATCTATATAAAATTATATAAAACGATTTAAAACTAATAAAACTATATAAAACTATATAACACTATATAAAACTATATAAAACTATATAAAACTATATAAAACTAATAAAACTATATAAAACTATATAAAACTATATAAAACTATATAAAACATATAAAACTATATAAAACTATATAAAACTATGAAAATATAACAAAACTATATAAACCTATGTAAAACTCTATAGAACTGTATAAAACTATATAAATCTATATAAAACTATATAAAACTCTATAAAACTACATAAAACTATATAAAACTATATAAAACTATATAAAACTATATAAAACTATATAAAACTATATAAAACTATATAAAAATATATAAAACTAACAAAACTATATAAAACTATATAAAACTTTATAAAACTCTATGAAACTATATAAAACTATATAAAACTATATAAAGCTCTATAAAACTAACAAAACTATATAAAACTATATAAAACGATATAAAACTATATAAAACTATATAAAACAATATTAAACTATCAAAACTATATAAAACTATATATAACTATATAAAACTATATGAAACTAAGAAAACTATATAAAACTATATAAAACTATATAAAACTATATAAAACTATATGAAACTATATAAAACTAAGAAAACTATATAAAACTATATAAAACTATATAAAACTATATAAAACTATGTAAAACTATATAAAACTATATAAATCTATATAAAACTATATAAAACGATTTAAAACTAATAAAACTATATAATACTATATAACACTATATTAAACTATATAAAACTATAAAAAACTAACAAAACTATATAAAACTATATAAAACTATATAAAACTATATAAAACTATATAAAACTATATAAAACTATATAAAACTATATAAAACTATATAAAACTAATAAAACTATATAAAACTACATAAAACATATAAAACTATATTAAACTATATAAAACTAATAAAACTATATAAATCTATATAAAACTATATAAAACGATATAAAACTGATAAAACTATATAAAACTATAAAAACTACATAAAACTTTATAAAACTATATAAAACTATATAAAAATATATATAACTAACAAAACTATGTAAAACTATATAAGACTTTATAAAACTCTATGAAACTATATAAAACTATATAAAACTATATAAAGCTCTATAAAACTAACAAAACTATATAAAACTATATAAAACGATACAAAACTATATAAAACTATATAAAAATATATAAAACTATCGAAACTATCTAAAACTATATATAACTATATAAAACTATATGAAACTATATAAAACTAAGAAAACTATATAAAACTATATAAAACTATATAAATCTATATAAAACTATATAAAATGATTTAAAACTAATAAAACTATATAATACTATATAACACTATATAAAACTATATAAAACTATAAAAAACTAACAAAACTATATAAAACTATATAAAACTATATAAAACTATACAAAACTATATAAAACATATAAAACTATATAAAACTATATAAAACTATGAAAACATAACAAAACCATATAAACCTATGTAAAACTCTATAGAACTGTATAAAACTATATAAATCTATATAAAACTATATAAAACTCTATAAAACTACAAAAAACTATATAAAACTATATAAAACTATATAAAACTATATAAAACTATATAAAAATATATAAAACTAACAAAACTATATAAAACTATATAAAACTTTATAAAACTCTATGAAACTATATAAAACTATATAAAACTATATAAAGCTCTATAAAACTAACAAAACTATATAAAACTATATAAAACGATATAAAACTATATAAAACTATATAAAACAATATTAAACTATCAAAACTATATAAAACTATATATAACTATATAAAACTATATGAAACTAAGAAAACTATATAAAACTATATAAAACTATATAAAACTATATAAAACTATATGAAACTGTATAAAACTATATAAAACATATAAAACTATATAAAACTATATAAAGCTCTATAAAACTATATAAAACTACATAAAACTATATAAAACTATATAAAACTATATAAAACTATTTAAAACTATATAAAACTATATAAAGCTCTATAAAACTATATAAAAATCTTTAAAATTATATAAAACTATATAAAACTATATAAAACTATATAAAACTATATAAAGCTCTATAAAACTATATAAAACTATATAAAGCTCTATAAAACTATATAAAACTACATAAAACTATATAAAACTATATAAAACTATATAAAACTTTATAAAACTCTATGAAACTATATAAAACTATATAAAACTAATAAATCTATATAAATCTATATAAAACTATATAAAACGATTTAAAACTGATAAAACTATATAATACTATATAACACTATATAAAACTATATAAAACTATAAAAAACTAACAAAACTACATAAAACTATATAAAACTATATAAAACTATATAAAACATATAAAGCTATATAAAACTATATAAAACTATATAAAACTATATAAAACTATATAAAACTATATAAAACTAATAAAACTATATAAAACTCTATAATACTATATAAAACTACATAAAATTATATAAATCTATATAAAACTATATAAAACTCTATAAAACTACATAAAACTATATAAAACTATATAAAACTATATAAATCTATATAACACTATATAAAACTATATAAAACTATAAAAAACAAACAAAACTATATAAAATTATATGAAACTGTATAAAACTATATAAAACATATAAAACTATATAAAACTATATAAAGCTCTATAAAACTATATAAAACTACATAAAACTATATAAAACTATATAAAACTATATAAAGCTCTATAAAACTATATAAAACTACATAAAACTATATAAAACTATATAAAACTATATAAAACTTTATAAAACTCTATGAAACTATATAAAACTATATAAAACTAATAAATCTATGATAAATCTATATAAAACTATATAAAACGATTTAAAACTGATAAAACTATATAATACTATATAACACTATATAAAACTATATAAAACTATAAAAAACTAACAAAACTACATAAAACTATATAAAGCTCTATAAAACTAACAAAACTATATAAAAATATATAAAACTATCAAAACTATCTAAAACTATATGTAACTATATAAAACTATATGAAACTATATAAAACTAAGAAAACTATATAAAACTATATAAAACTATATAAATCAATATAAAACTATATAAAATGATTTAAAACTAATAAAACTATATAATACTATATAACACTATATAAAACTATATAAAACTATAAAAAACTAACAAAACTATATAAAACTATATAAAACTATATAAAACTATATAAAACTATATAAAACATATAAAACTATATAAAACTATATAAAACTATGAAAACATAACAAAACCATATAAACCTATGTAAAACTCTATAGAACTGTATAAAACTATATAAATCTATATAAAACTATATAAAACTCTATAAAACTATATAAAACTAATAAAACTATATAAAACTATTTAAAACTATATAAAACTATATAAAGCTCTATAAAACTATATAAAAATGTTTAAAACTATATAAAACTATATAAAACTATATAAACTATATAAAACTATATATAACTGTATAAAACTATATAAAACTAAGAAAACTATATAAAACTATATAAGACTATATAAAACTATATAAAACTATATAAAACTATATAAATCTATATAAAACTATATAAAACGATTTAAAACTGATAAAACTATATAATACTATATAACACTATATAAAACTATATAAAACTATAAAAAACTATCAAAACTACATAAAACTACATAAAACTATATAAAACTAATAAAGCTATATAAAACTATTTAAAACTAATAAAACTATATAAATCTATATAAAATTATATAAAACGATTTAAAACTAATAAAACTATATAAATCTATATAAAATTATATAAAACGATTTAAAACTAATAAAACTATATAAAACTATATAACACTGTATAAAACTATATAAAACTATATAAAACTATATAAAACTAATAAAACTATATAAATCTATATAAAACTATATAAAACTATATAAAACTATATAAAACTATATAAAACTATATAAAACTATATAAAACTATATAAAGCTCTATAAAACTATATAAAACTAATAAAACTATATAAAACTATTTAAAACTATATAAAACTATATAAAGCTCTATAAAACTATATAAAAATCTTTAAAACTATATAAAACTATATAAAACTATATAAAACTATATAAAGCTCTATAAAACTATATAAAACTACATAAAACTATATAAAACTATATAAAACTATATAAAACTATTTAAAACTATATAAAACTATATAAAGCTCTATAAAACTATATAAAAATCTTTAAAACTATATAAAACTATATAAAACTATATAAAACTTTATAAAACTATATAAAGCTCTATAAAACTATATAAAACTACATAAAACTATATAAAACTATATAAAACTATATAAAACTATATAAAACTAATAAAACTATATAAAACTCTATAATACTATATAAAACTACATAAAATTATATAAATCTATATAAAACTATATAAAACTCTATAAAACTACATAAAACTATATAAAACTATATAAAACTATATAAAACTATATAAAACTATATAAAACTATATAAAAATATATAAAACTAACAAAACTATATAAAACTATATAAAACTTTATAAAACTCTATGAAACTATATAAAACTATATAAAACTATATAAAGCTCTATAAAACTAACAAAACTATATAAAACTATATAAAACGATATAAAACTATATAAAACTATATAAAACAATATTAAACTATCAAAACTATATAAAACTATATATAACTATATAAAACTATATAAAACCATATAAAACTATATAAAACTATATAAAACTATATGAAACTATATAAAACTATATAAAGCTCTATAAAACTATATAAAACTACATAAAACTATATAAAACTATATAAAACTATATAAAACTATATAAAACTAATAAAACTATATAAAACTATATAAAAATATATATAACTAACAAAACTATATAAAACTATATAAAACTTTATAAAACTCTATGAAACTATATAAAACTATATAAAACTAATAAATCTATATAAATCTATATAAAACTATATAAAACGATTTAAAACTGATAAAACTATATAATACTATATAACACTATATAAAACTATATAAAACTATAAAAACTAACCAAACTAACAAAACTATATAAAACTATATAAAACTATATAAAACTATATTAAACAATATAAAACTATTAAAACTATATAAAACTATACATAACTGTATAAAACTATATAAAACTAAGAAAACTATATAAAACTATATAAAACTATATAAAACTATATAAAACTATATAAAACTATATAAATCTATATAAAACTATATAAAACGATTTAAAACTGATAAAACTATATAATACTATATAACACTATAAAAAACTATATAAAACTATAAAAAACTAACAAAACTAACAAAACTACATAAAACTATATAAAACTATATAAAACATATAAAGCTATATAAAACTATATAAAACTATATAAAACTCTATAAAACTATATAAAACTAATAAAACTATATAAAACTACTTAAAACTAATAAAACTATATCAAACGATTTAAAACTAATAAAACTACATAGAACTATAAATACTATATAAAACTATATAAAACTATATAAAACTATATAAAGCTTTATAAAACTGTATAAAACTACATAAAACTATATAAAACTAATAAAGCTATATAAAACTATTTAAAACTAGTAAAACTATATAAATCTATATAAAATTATATAAAACGATTTAAAACTAATAAAACTATATAAAACTATATAACACTGTATAAAACTATATAAAACTATATAAAACTATATAAAACTAATAAAACTATATAAATCTATATAAAACTATATAAAACTATATAAAACTATATAAAACTATATAAAACTATATAAAACTATATAAAACTATATAAAGCTCTATAAAACTATATAAAACTAATAAAACTATATAAAACTATTTAAAACTATATAAAACTATATAAAGCACTATAAAACTATATAAAAATCTTTAAAACTATATAAAACTATATAAAACTATATAAAACTATATAAAGCTCTATAAAACTATATAAAGCTACATAAAACTATATAAAACTATATAAAACTATATAAAACTATTTAAAGGTATATAAAACTATATAAAGCTCTATAAAACTATATAAAAATCTTTAAAACTATATAAATCTATATAAAACTATATAAAACTATATAAAACTATATAAAGCTCTATAAAACTATATAAAACTACATAAAACTATATAAAACTATATAAAACTATATAAAACTATATAAAGCTAATAAAACTATATAAAACTCTATAATACTATATAAAACTACTTAAAATTATATAAATCTATATAAAACTATATAAAACTCTATAAAACTACATAAAACTATATAAAACTATATAAAACTATATAAAACTATATAAAACTATATAAAACTATATAAAACTATATAAAACTATATAAAACTATATAAAAATATATATAACTAACAAAACTATATAAAACTATATAAAACTTTATAAAACTCTATGAAACTATATAAAACTATATAAAACTATATAAAGCTCTATAAAACTAACAAAACTATATAAAACTATATAAAACGATACAAAACTATATAAAACTATATAAAAATATATAAAACTATCAAAACTATCTAAAACTATATATAACTATATAAAACTATATGAAACTATATAAAACTAAGAAAACTATATAAAACTATATGAAACTATATAAATCTATATAAAACTATATAAAATGATTTAAAACTAATAAAACTATATAATACTAAATAACACTATATAAAACTATATAAAACTATAAAAAACTAACAAAACTATATAAAACTATATAAAACTATATAAAACTATATAAAACTATATAAAACATATAAAACTATATAAAACTATATAAAACTATGAAAACATAACAAAACTATATAAACCTATGTAAACCTCTATAGAACTGTATAAAACTATATAAATCTATATAAAACTATATAAAACTCTATAAAACTCTATAAAACTACATAAAACTATATAAAACTATATAAAACTATATAAAACTATATAAAACTATATAAAACTATATAAAAATATATAAAACTAACAAAACTATATAAAACTATATAAAACTATATAAAACTTTATAAAACTCTATGAAACTATATAAAACTATATAAAACTATATAAAGCTCTATAAAACTAACAAAACTATATAAAACTATATAAAACGATATAAAACTATATAAAACTATATAAAACAATATTAAACTATCAAAACTATATAAAACTATATATAACTATATAAAACTATATGAAACTAGGAAAACTATATAAAACTATATAAAACTATATGAAACTATATAAAACTAAGAATACTATATAAAACTATATAAAACTATATAAAACTATATAAAACTATATAAAAATATATAAAACTAACAAAACTATATAAAACTTTATAAAACTCTATAAAACTATATAAAACTATATAAAACTATATAAAGCTCTATAAAACTATATAAAACTACATAAAACTATATAAAACTAATAAAGCTATATAAAACTATTTAAAACTAATAAAACTATACAAATCTATGTAAAATTATATAAAACGATTTAAAACTAATAAAACTATATACAACTATATAAATCTATATAAAACTATATAAAACTAATAAATCTATATAAATCTATATAAAACTATATAAAACGATTTAAAACTGATAAAACTATATAATACTATATAACACTATATAAAACTATATAAAACTATAAAAACTAACCAAACTAACAAAACTATATAAAACTATATAAAACTATATAAAACTATATTAAACAATATAAAACTATTAAAACTATATAAAACTATATATAACTGTATAAAACTATATAAAACTAAGAAAACTATATAAAACTATATAAAACTATATAAAACTAACAAAACTACATAAAACTATATAAAACTATATAAAACTATATAAAACATATAAAGCTATATAAAACTATATAAAACTATATAAAACTCTATAAAACTATATAAAACTAATAAAACTATATAAAACTACTTAAAACTAATAAAACTATATCAAACGATTTAAAACTAATAAAACTACATAGAACTATAAAACACTATATAAAACTATATAAAACTATATAAAACTATATAAAGCTTTATAAAACTGTATAAAACTACATAAAACTATATAAAACAAATAAAGCTATATAAAACTATTTAAAACTAATAAAACTATATAAATCTATATAAAATTATATAAAACGATTTAAAACTAATAAAACTATATAAAACTATATAACACTGTATAAAACTATATAAAACTATATAAAACTATATAAAACTAATAAAACTATATAAATCTATATAAAACTATATAAAACTATATAAAACTATATAAAACTATATAAAACTATATAAAACTATATAAAACTATATAACGCTCTATAAAACTATGTAAAACTACATAAAACTGTATAAAACTACATAAAACTATATAAAACTATATAAAACTAAGAAAACTATACAAAACTATATAAAACTCTATAAAACTATATAAAAATGTTTAAAACTATATAAAACTATATAGAACTATATAAAAATATATAAAACTAACAAATCTATATAAAACTATATAAAACTTTATAAAACTCTATGAAACTATATAAAACTATATAAAATTATATAAATCTATATAAAGCTCCATAAAACTAACAAAACTATATAAAACTATATAAAACTATATAAAGCTCTATAAAACTATATAAAACTACATATAACTATATAAAACTATATAAAACATAGAAAACTTTACAAAACTGTATAAAGCTCTTTAAAACAACATAAAACAATTTAAAAGTATATAAAACTCTATTAAACTATATAAAACTAATAAAACTATATAAATCTATATAAATCTATATAAAACGATTTAAAACTGGTAAAACTACATAATGCTATATAACACTATATAAATCCTTATAAAACTATAAAAAACTAACAAAACTATATAAAACTATATAAAACTATACAAAACTATATAAAACTATATAAAACTCTATAAAACTATATAAAACTAATAAAACTATATAAAACTATTTAAAACTATATAAAGCTCTATAAAACTATATAAAACTATATAAAACTATATAAAACTATATAAATCTATATAAAACTATATAAAACGATTTAAAACTAATAAAACTATATAATACTATATAACACTATATAAAACTATATAAAACTATAAAAAACTAACAAAACTATATAAAACTATATAAAACTATATAAAACTATATAAAACTATATAAAACTATATAAAACTAATAAAACTATATAAAACTATTTAAAACTATATAAAACTATATAAAACTACATAAAACTATATAAAACTATTTAAAACTAATAAAACTATATAAATCTATGTAACATTATATAAAACGATTTAAAACTAATAAAACTATATAAAACTATATAAAACTATATAAAACTATATAAAACTATATAAAACTATATAAAACTATATAAAAATATTAAAACTTTATAAAACCATATATAACTATATAAAACTATATAAAACTATATAAAGCTAATAAAACTATATAAAACTATTTAAAACTATGTAAAGCTCTATAAAACAATATAAAAATGTTTAAAACTATATAAACCTATATAAAACTATATAAAACCATATAAAACTATATAAAACTATATAAAACTATATGAAACTATATAAAACTAAGAAAACTATATAAAACTATTTAAAACTATATAGAACTATATAAAACTACATAAAACTATATAAAACTATTTAAAACTAATAAAACTATATAAATCTATGTAAAATTATATAAAACGATTTAAAACTAATAAAACTATATAACACTATATAAAACTATATAAAACTATATAAAACTATATAAAACTATATAAAACTATATAAAACTATATAAAACTATATATAACTGTATAAAACTATATAAAACTAAGAAAACTATATAAAACTATATAAAACTATATAAACTATATAAAACTATATAATACTATATAAAACTATATAAAACGATTTAAAACTGATAAAACTATATAATACTATATAACACTATATAAAACTATATAAAACTATATAAAACTATAAAAAACTAACAAAACTAACAAAACTATATAAAACTATATAAAACTATATAAAACTATATAAAACTATATAAAACTATATAAAACTATATTAAACAATATAAAACTATTAAAACTAAATAAAACTATATATAACTGTATAAAACTATATAAAACTAATAAAACTATATAAAACTATATAAAACTATATAAAACTATATAAAACTATATAAAACTATATGAAACTATATAAAACTATATAAAGCTCTATAAAACTATATAAAACTACATAAAACTATATAAAACTATATAAAACTATATAAAACTATATAAAACTAATAAAACTATATAAAACTATATAAAAATATATATAACTAACAAAACTATATAAAACTATATAAAACTTTATAAAACTCTATGAAACTATATAAAACTATATAAAACTAATAAATCTATATAAATCTATATAAAACTATATAAAACGATTTAAAACTGATAAAACTATATAATACTATATAACACTATATAAAACTATATAAAACTATATAAAACTATAAAAAACTAACAAAACTAACAAAACTATATAAAACTATATAAAACTATATAAAACTATATAAAACTATATAAAACTATATAAAACTATATTAAACAATATAAAACTATTAAAACTAAATAAAACTATATATAACTGTATAAAACTATATAAAACTAATAAAACTATATAAAACTATATAAAACTATATAAAACTATATAAAACTATATAAAACTATATGAAACTATATAAAACTATATAAAGCTCTATAAAACTATATAAAACTACATAAAACTATATAAAACTATATAAAACTATATAAAACTATATAAAACTAATAAAACTATATAAAACTATATAAAAATATATATAACTAACAAAACTATATAAAACTATATAAAACTATTTAAAGCTATATAAAACTATATAAAGCTCTATAAAACTATATAAAAATCTTTAAAACTATATAAATCTATATAAAACTATATAAAACTATATAAAACTATATAAAGCTCTATAAAACTATATAAAACTACATAAAACTATATAAAACTATATAAAACTATATAAAACTATATAAAACTAATAAAACTATATAAAACTCTATAATACTATATAAAACTACATAAAATTATATAAATCTATATAAAACTATATAAAACTCTATAAAACTACATAAAACTATATAAAACTATATAAAACTATATAAAACTATATAAAACTATATAAAACTATATAAAACTATATAAAACTATATAAAAATATATATAACTAACAAAACTATATAAAACTATATAAAACTTTATAAAACTCTATGAAACTATATAAAACTATATAAAACTATATAAAGCTCTATAAAACTAACAAAACTATATAAAACTATATAAAACGATACAAAACTATATAAAACTATATAAAAATATATAAAACTATCAAAACTATCTAAAACTATATATAACTATATAAAACTATATGAAACTATATAAAACTAAGAAAACTATATAAAACTATATGAAACTATATAAATCTATATAAAACTATATAAAATGATTTAAAACTAATAAAACTATATAATACTAAATAACACTATATAAAACTATATAAAACTATAAAAAACTAACACAACTATATAAAACTATATAAAACTATATAAAACTATATAAAACTATATAAAACATATAAAACTATATAAAACTATATAAAACTATGAAAACATAACAAAACTATATAAACCTATGTAAAACTCTATAGAACTGTATAAAACTATATAAATCTATATAAAACTATATAAAACTCTATAAAACTCTATAAAACTACATAAAACTATATAAAACTATATAAAACTATATAAAACTATATAAAACTATATAAAACTATATAAAAATATATAAAACTAACAAAACTATATAAAACTATATAAAACTATATAAAACTTTATAAAACTCTATGAAACTATATAAAACTATATAAAACTATATAAAGCTCTATAAAACTAACAAAACTATATAAAACTATATAAAACGATATAAAACTATATAAAACTATATAAAACAATATTAAACTATCAAAACTATATAAAACTATATATAACTATATAAAACTATATGAAACTAAGAAAACTATATAAAACTATATAAAACTATATGAAACTATATAAAACTAAGAATACTATATAAAACTATATAAAACTATATAAAACTATATAAAACTATATAAAAATATATAAAACTAACAAAACTATATAAAACTTTATAAAACTCTATAAAACTATATAAAACTATATAAAACTATATAAAGCTCTATAAAACTATATAAAACTACATAAAACTATATAAAACTAATAAAGCTATATAAAACTATTTAAAACTAATAAAACTATATAAATCTATGTAAAATTATATAAAACGATTTAAAACTAATAAAACTATATACAACTATATAAAACTATATAAAACTATATAAAACTAATAAATCTATATAAATCTATATAAAACTATATAAAACGATTTAAAACTGATAAAACTATATAATACTATATAACACTATATAAAACTATATAAAACTATAAAAACTAACCAAACTAACAAAACTATATAAAACTATATAAAACTATATAAAACTATATTAAACAATATAAAACTATTAAAACTATATAAAACTATATATAACTGTATAAAACTATATAAAACTAAGAAAACTATATAAAACTATATAAAACTATATAAAACTAACAAAACTACATAAAACTATATAAAACTATATAAAACTATATAAAACATATAAAGCTATATAAAACTATATAAAACTATATAAAACTCTATAAAACTATATAAAACTACATAAAATTATATAAATCTATATAAAACTATATAAAACTCTATAAAACTACATAAAACTATATAAAACTATATGAAACTATATAAAACTAAGAAAACTATATAAAACTATATGAAACTATATAAATCTATATAAAACTATATAAAATGATTTAAAACTAATAAAACTATATAATACTAAATAACACTATATAAAACTATATAAAACTATAAAAAACTAACACAACTATATAAAACTATATAAAACTATATAAAACTATATAAAACTATATAAAACATATAAAACTATATAAAACTATATAAAACTATGAAAACATAACAAAACTATATAAACCTATGTAAAACTCTATAGAACTGTATAAAACTATATAAATCTATATAAAACTATATAAAACTCTATAAAACTCTATAAAACTACATAAAACTATATAAAACTATATAAAACTATATAAAACTATATAAAACTATATAAAACTATATAAAAATATATAAAACTAACAAAACTATATAAAACTATATAAAACTATATAAAACTTTATAAAACTCTATGAAACTATATAAAACTATATAAAACTATATAAAGCTCTATAAAACTAACAAAACTATATAAAACTATATAAAACGATATAAAACTATATAAAACTATATAAAACAATATTAAACTATCAAAACTATATAAAACTATATATAACTATATAAAACTATATGAAACTAAGAAAACTATAAAAAACTATATAAAACTATATGAAACTATATAAAACTAAGAATACTATATAAAACTATATAAAACTATATAAAACTATATAAAACTATATAAAAATATATAAAACTAACAAAACTATATAAAACTTTATAAAACTCTATAAAACTATATAAAACTATATAAAACTATATAAAGCTCTATAAAACTATATAAAACTACATAAAACTATATAAAACTAATAAAGCTATATAAAACTATTTAAAACTAATAAAACTATATAAATCTATGTAAAATTATATAAAACGATTTAAAACTAATAAAACTATATACAACTATATAAAACTATATAAAACTATATAAAACTAATAAATCTATATAAATCTATATAAAACTATATAAAACGATTTAAAACTGATAAAACTATATAATACTATATAACACTATATAAAACTATATAAAACTATATAAAGCTCTATAAAACTGTATAAAACTACATAAAACTATATAAAACTAATAAAGCTATATAAAACTATTTAAAACTAATAAAACTATATAAATCTATATAAAATTATATAAAACGATTTAAAACTAATAAAACTATATAAAACTATATAACACTGTATAAAACTATATAAAACTATATAAAACTATATAAAACTAATAAAACTATATAAATCTATATAAAACTATATAAAACTATATAAAACTATATAAAACTATATAAAACTATATAAAACTATATAAAACTATATAAAGCTCTATAAAACTATGTAAAACTACATAAAACTGTATAAAACTACATAAAACTATATAAAACTATATAAAACTAAGAATACTATACAAAACTATATAAAACTCCATAAAACTATATAAATCTATATGAAACTATGTAAAACTAATAAAACTATTTAAAACTACATAAAACTATGTAAAACTATACAAAACTATATAAAACTATATAAAATTATATAGAACTATATAAAACTATGTAAGACTATATAAATCTATATGAAACTATGTAAAACTATACAAAACTATATATCACTGTATAAAATTATATAGAACTATATAAAACTATGTAAAACTAATAAAACTATATGAAACGATGTAAAACTAATAAAACTATATAAAACTATATAAATCTATATAAAACTATGAAAAAATATAAAACTATATAAAACTATATAAAAATATATAAAACTAACAAATCTATATAAAACTATATAAAACTTTATAAAATTATATAAATCTATATAAAGCTCCATAAAACTAACAAAACTATATAAAACTATATAAAACTATATAAAACTATATAAAACTCTATAAAACTATATAAAACTAATAAAACTATATAAAACTATATAAAAATATATAAAACTAACAAAACTATATAAAACTATATAAAACTTTATAAAACTCTATGAAACTATATAAAACTATATAAAACTATATGAAGCTCTATAAAACTAACAAAACTAAATAAAACTATATAAAACTATATAAAACTATATAAAACTATATAAAACATATAAAACTATATAAAACTATATAAAACTCTATAAAACTATATAAAACTAATAAAACTATATAAAACTATTTAAAACTATATAAAACTATATAACGCTCTATAAAACTATATAAAACTACATATAACTATATAAAATTATATAAAACTTAGAAAACTTTACAAAGCTATATAAAGCTCTTTAAAACAACATAAAACAATTTAAAAGTATATAAAGCTCTATTAAACTATATAAAACTATATAAAACTATGAAAACATAACAAAACTATATAAACCTATGTAAAACTATATAAAACTATATAAAACTACATAAAACTATATAAAACTAATAAAACTATATAAATCTATATAAAACTATATAAAACGAATTAAAACTGATAAAACTACATAATGCTATATAACACTATATAAATCCTTATAAAACTATATAAAACTATATAAAGCTCTATAAAACTATGTAAAACTACATAAAACTATATAAAACTAATAAAACTATATAAAACTATTTAAAACTAATAAAACTATATAAAACTAATAAAACTATATAAAACTATTTAAAACTGTATAAAACTATATAAAGCTCTATAAAACTATATAAAAATGTTTAAAACTATATAAAACTACATAAAACTATATAAACTATATAAAACTATATGAAACTATATAAAACTCAGAAAACTATATAAAACTATATAAAACTATATAAAACTATATAAAACTATATAAAACAATATAAAACTATTAAAACTATATAAAACCATATATAACTATATAAAACTATATAAAACCAAGAAAACTATATAAAACTATATAAAACTATATAAAACTATATAAAACTATATAAAAATATATAAAACTAACAAAACTATATAAAACTTTATAAAACTCTATAAAACTATATAAAACTATATAAAACTATATAAAACTATAGAAAGCTCAATTAAACTATATAAAACTACATAAAACTATATAAAAGCATATATAACTATATAAAACTATATAAAACCAAGAAAACTATATAAAACTATATAAAACTATATAAAAATATATAAAACTAACAAAACTATATAAAACTTTATAATACTCTATAAAACTATACAAAACTATATAAAACTATATAAAACTATATAAAGCTCTATAAAACTGTATAAAACTACATAAAACTATATAAAACTAATAAAGCTATATAAAATTATATAAAACGATTTAAAACTAATAAAACTATATAAAACTATATAACACTATATAAAACTATATAAAACTATATAAAACTACATAAAACTAATAAAACTATATAAATGTATATAAGACTATATAAAACGATTTAAAACTGATAAAACTATATAATACTACATTACACTATATAAAACTATATAAAGCTCTATAAAACCATATAAAACTACATAAAACTATATAAAACTATATAAAACTTAGAAAACTATACAAATCTATATAAAACTCTATAAAACAACATAAAACTAAGAAATCTATATAATACTATATAACACTATATAAAACTAATAAAACTATATAA